>NW_019272026.1:1085497-1091139 GCF_002738345.1 Cucurbita maxima | reverse complement strand
AATTATTAAAAAAAAAAAAAAAAAAAAAAAATCCCATATAAATTACTCATATTTCAAAATGTAATTTGAATTTTTAATACATTTGTTATAAAAAAAACAAATAATTATGGAATCGTGTTCATGGTCATAAATTTTAAAACAAAAAATTCAGAATCAAATGTGACGCTTGAGTAGAGTAAATGAAGCGTGAACAAATAGAGATCACATTAGAATGAGAGAAATTATCAGAATATGAAATATGGTTTAAAATGCTTAAAAGAACAAATAGATACTAACTATAACAATAAAGGTATCAGACCCCAAATTTCGAGACATCGAAATATTGGAAGTGACTCACAGACTATGCAATGCAATGATGAAAGCAAGAGAAGACAATGGAAAAACGCCATAAAATTTCGCGCTAATTAAAATTTGACAAACGTTTGTTGCACTATAGTGGAAAATAAATCAAGTACGTATGTGTGGCATGTACATTTTTTAAAAGAAGAGGAACGGGAGTCGAGATACAAGATGTATATAGTAATGCAGACTACAAGACATGTGGACTCGATGGACGCTTTGGGTCAACATCCCTCTCTAACTACTCGAATGATCAACGCCTCTCATAGGTCATATAATCCGTGTAGTGTAACATAACTAAACTCTATAACTTAGGTTACACAAACCCTAATTGACCTCACACTTAGTTCAACAGTACTAAACTGAAGCAGGAAAGGTTGTGGAGGCTCCTCAAATGCCACACAGTCTACTACTAGCATATGTGGTACCTTTATTTTCCTATGGGGTCCCTATGGTGGTCATCTAAGCCTTTAGGGCGGTTTGACGGTCTTGACGTAGTTCAACGACTTCAAATTATGCAATTATGACTTTTCGAGTCTAGATCGATTAGGAGCACGGATTCTCACCCTTTGATTGTCTCTCATAATTCCATAACGCTTGTTCTCTGGAGGCGTTTCGTCCTAGGTCTTGGACTAGCTAAACTAACTCACGCACCCTAGTCGAAGGTCGTTTATACTACTAATCGTCTACGAGGCGAGTCAAACAATCAATCACTTGGAGCTAATGTATATTCTATCATGCAAATAAACATACAATGCTCGACGGGGCGATAACATCTATTAAGCACTCGGAGCGTAGATTTCATAAAATCTCATCCTCCAACATAGCATGATATTGTACAAGTAATATAAAACGACAAAGTACAACATGCGAGGTCCAATATACATACAGTAGCATATAATCACGTGTTTAAGTCATAAGCCTAGGTATAGTTCATGCCAAACTAATCTTAGAATCGATTTTTTTAGCATGCATGCAAATCCAAGTGATCCCTATATTACTTCCTAGGAGTTCATATAGTTACTTATGAGTTTAAAATGTACCTTCTCAAGTTTCTCTAGCCGAGGAGGTGTACAAAAATTCCAAATTTCTGCTAGATAGGCCTAATTCATATTAAAATGAGGTTAGTATCGAAATTGAGGCATAAAACTAGGGCCCTCGCACGATCAGCGCACAGGCATGCATCTCCAGCGCAGCCACGCGCAACCACACGTAGGGCCCATGCACGATCGGCGCACAGGAAAAGCATCGCTTCAAGCCCTGACGAATGAAATTTTACCTCTGAATTATGTGTTATGACATGTGTCAAACGTGGAACAGACGAGCAATATCTCGATCCAATGCACAAGTCTACGGGTCGGACTGTGGGTTGAGTGGCGTTCGGGTCAGTATCGATCTGGGTCACGCTCAAATCTTGATCTGGATTTAGGTTGGATCGGTCCATAGACATGTCGCTGAGCAGCATAATGCGTTGATACACCACTCAATCGAAAATTTTCCCAACAGCGTCCAAACGCGCTCCGTCATTCATCGTCCGACGTGTGGCCTATCTTCATCTCTCCTCGGCATATTAGATTTTTTTTTAAAAGTTCAGCCAATATAAAATTGTTTCAAATAAAACACGTTTAATCAAGACGTTACTATGATTGAGCCACCGCAAAGAAACATTCACTCTGTTAGTATATGTAGTGACTTTCATTTCTTTAAGTCTTTCTCAGCCATTTTCTCTCTAAGATCGCTTTCGTCCGAATGTATTTTCAATTTATTTATGTACTCCTCTTTATTCGATATCTCACACATACATATATACATACATATATATATATATATATATATATATATATATATTCACAAATGCACACGAATGACAAGACAGAGGGAAAAGCATGATCCCACAATAATTCAACTTAAAAAGAAAATAAAATAAGAAAAGGACAAAGGAAAAAGTGGGTCCCACCACATGCTTCATCAGTCGTCCATTGATCAGAAAAAGATCAACGGCTATAAAACCATCATTATAAAGAGCAATAAAATTTCAAAAAACAAAAAAAAGTTGTTTTTAACTTTTTCTATCCCTACAAAAAGAAAAAGAAAAATAAATATATATATATAGAAACAAAATAATAATAGTGGCAGAAATTTGAGTGGGCCCATGAAGCGTGGGGCTTTGATTCTCTGCAACACATCTACATTACATGTGATGGATCTGCAACTCTCTGATGCTGCCACCTGCCGTGCCGTGCTCTGATTCTTGTCGGTATAATAATAATAATAATAGTACGTAAGAAATCTGCCACACGTGCACTTGTGGGGCCCACTCTGATCAAACGACTGTGATTCATTTAAACTCAATGATTTCTTTCTTTGACTTTAGTTTTATAGAAGACGATAGAAGATTCTTACTCGATCGACTTGGTTTTCAGATTGTGCGTACACGTGTGTGATGACGTCAGAAACATTGGATCCTACGGCTGGTGGTTTTCAATTGATTTTAAAATTTATTAAAATATTATTTTAATTTTGAAATCTTAATTTTTTTCTTCTAAATATTTAATTTTACTCGTCTTACCTTAACAAATCTTAACAATAATCTCCATCACTATTGTTTTTGTTGACTTTTATTTTTTAAATAATAATTTCTTTTTTTTCATGATCTCCTACCTTTGCTAGCTATTTAGACTATATACGTAATCACACGTCCGCTCCTAGGACGGATTTGCTTTAGGGTAAAATATTGCACTATCCATTACACGACCCTAACTAACCTAGTCTTGGCTCAACCGTGCTCGTACTGGAGTGGAATGGAGAGTGAAAGTTAGATTGACACCGTACTAACTACTAATGGATGTCATAGAGGTCTCATAGGTTCTTAGGGATGTCTAGGCAGTTTAAAACTCTTATGTTATTTCCAGGATATCTAGGACCAACTACTTAGTTAAAACTCTCTGGGTGGACACAATTCTATCCCTCTAACCGTCGCTCACAATCCTAGGGTGCAGTGTTTAGTGAAAACGTACATATCTAGGTTAACTTGTAAATTGTTCTAGTTGTACTGCCCTAAATTTAACTTGGTTCTCTAGTGCATTCTTTACTAGGGATGAGGTATGCAAATTCTAATAGTCATCTTGGTCATATCTAAGTGGATGAGGTCCATTTGATTCTTAAAGTGACTAGGGTGCATAACACGAACTTTTGGCTTCAGGGTACTCTATTCTGACTCATTGAGTCATTTTTAATTTAGGAACACTAGGGTATAGATTATCTGTCTGTCGCTTGCAATCCTACAGTGCTCAGTCTTCTGGAGGCATCCTGACCTAGGTCGTCGTCTAGTTAACATAACTCTAGCACCCTAGTTCTAGCTCTAGGTAGAGAAATTCCCTCAACTGGAAAAATACACCATCAACAACCTGAAGCTAAATATATTGTATCATGCAAACATATAAGCAAACAAATTCAGTGGGGAGACAACATCCATCAATAATTGGAAGCACATATTACAATAGTTCATCCACTTTATAACAAAATGGAAGACATATAAAACAACATTCATCACAAATCTCATTATAAGGTCATTTTAGTAATTTCTTACATCTTACATAGCAGACTCCTCCGTATTCCCCAACTCATATTCTGGCCATGCATATTCTCTTTCTAGCAGACACATGTCACACTCCAATGAGTCACGGTCGAATCCTCTAGATATATGCAGGCAAAGTGAGTTAAGGTTCATTCCAAAACTTACAGCTTCTTGATGATCTCCGTAATGTCGTCTTTCAATTCAAACCAACTTCGGTTTTTTTCGTGATGTGCAAAATCTCTCAAATATCAACTTACTAAAAATTCATTACTTAAATAATTTGGAGGAAAAATGAAATCAAGAACTCACAATGCTTAACTTCAGTTCTTCCTCACTTCTGGATGGTTTGAACAAATCAAAAGCTTAGCCCAAGCCCACCACTGTCCGCTTTTGGCCCATTACGTATCGCCATCAGTTTCACAGTTTTAAAACGCGTCTGCTAAGGAGAGATTTCCACATCATTACAAAGAATTCTTCGTTCCTCTCAAGAACTGATGTGGGATCTCTCCTAAGGATATTGGATGTTGGATAGGAAGAACAAAGACGTTCTCTACTATAAATATTCATATCAAATGTATGTTCTATTAAAAAAAAAAAAAAAGAAAACACGAAAAACATAAGTCGTTAAGGTTCCTATATTCAAAGGATCTATCCCTCCAAGTTGTTCTTTCTGGTTAATTTGTTTGGGTACGTTTCGACATTGGGTCATATTCAACATTTGGTGTCAAAGTAGGATGTCAAAACAAATGTCACCACACACTCTCTACTATAAATATTCATCAATGTATGTTCTATTCACAAAAATAAAAAAAATAAAAAAAAATAATCGAAAAGCATAAGTGCTTAAGGTTCCTATGTTCAAAGGATCTATCCTTCCAAGTTGTTCTTTCTGTTTAATTTGTTTTGGTACATTTCGATCGTGGGTCATATCCAACATTTGGTATAGAGTAGGATGTCAAAACAAATGTCACCACACACAAATTCATCGGAGGAGATATGACGCCAATAAAGAGTGGGAAGGAGGAGAGTCTAACACTCCAATACCTATTACTCATGAAGAGTAACTATGTAGCATGGTTGATAAAGATGCATATTAACTTACAAACACAAGGCGTGTGAGATGTTATTGAGCATGGTGACTTTGAGGAGTGTAAGAACATGATGGCTCTTTCCACCATTTATCAAGCAGTCCCAGAGGATGTCCTGCTCTTGTTGGCATAGAAGGACTCGTCAAAGGGAACGTGGGAGACGCTGCAGACAATACATGTGGGTGTGGAACGTGTTAAGTATATTTCGATCATGGACTATATCCAACAACGTATATATAAACCATTCTTCCATTTTCTGATAAAGCCAACTATGCACTAAAGCCGGTGTCCCAACCTCACTTGAGGAGGAAATTCTGAATGGAAACTAGGCGATTTACTTGACACTAATCAGCCGAGTTTAGCGTTGGGTAGAGCGCCAACGCAAGGTAGTACCGCAGAGAACAAGGAACACCCTCTTAAAAATAAGATATGAGAAGTATTGGAAATGACCCATGATCGAAATATACGGAAACAAATAGATTAAACAGAATGAACAACTTGAGAAGAGAGAGCTTTTGAATAGAAGAACCTTAAACACTTCTTTTCATGCTGAGTACAAGTTCATGTAGGATAATTGGGAAAGATCACATCATAGTAGCGTAAAGGCCGTAAGTCGGGGGGGGGGGGGGGGGGGGGGG
>NW_019272026.1:990770-1085045 GCF_002738345.1 Cucurbita maxima | reverse complement strand
GGGGGGGGGGGGGGGGGGGGGGGGGGGGGGGGGGGGGGGGGGGGGGGGGGGGGGGGGGGGGCGGCCATAACATAAGGCTATTACCTTCACATTTCTCTCCAGTTTTAGATATCTAGAGACAGATAGAGATCCCATGCGTGATCAACCTGATTGTGCTTTACATGTGCTCTACGGACCGCACTCCATCTTTCTTTCCAATGAGTCCATTTTTCTTTTGATTTGGAAGACGGGCATTGCATTCGAAAAACATGGTTTTCAGTATGTCTCTAGGTAGGGTCCCACTAGCCTGACTAGCTAGTGAGCGGTTAGCAACTACTAACCACTCTAGTAAGCAAAAGACTAATAATTTTCTTAAACTTATTCTATTAAACAATTATCCTAAAATTGCTTTTTGTTAAGTCAAACTTATTAACTCACAAAAAAACACTATGGACTAAACTTAAAAAAGAGATTCAATGGTACAGAAGTACACTAGAAGTGGAAAGTGTGCTGTTAAAGAACGGAGAAAATGGCTAAAATGCGTGAAGAAGTAAAGGGTCTTTCCCTCTCTTTCTAGTGACTCGAGAAGCTTATCTGATAAATGCACCTCAACGGGAGAATCAATTATATAGTAATAATCCACTTAAATGACTTCGGTTAAATTGGCAACTTTCTAACAGATATTATGGAAAACAATGAGCAGAGATTTTCGTGCAGAGAGTCGGACGAGGAGATGTCTTCACGTTCTCGAAAAACGAACCACTATGACTAAATTCTTTTCTTAATTTTTCGAGTCCTAAAATTTTGAGTATAGAAGTTTTGAATTGGTTTTAAAATATATTAAGGAAGAAGAGAAGGGTGGGTGTGATCCAAAATTTGGGTTCTCATTACTCAAAGACTGTGTCGGTGCTCAGACGAAGTACACACCCAACAAGCCCACTCACCCATTGCCTCTATTTCTCAAATTCATCACAAGTTCCCAAAACCAAAACACTTACATCCCGGAATAAAATTGTCAGCCACATTATTCGAATGGTCTTAGACCTGCAATTCACCTAGTTTTCTACGATTTCCGTCTGGTTGGAGCGGTTTTCCAATGACACGATTGAGCACTTCCCAGGGTGCTGGTTCCCACCTTCTTGATTGTACAACGTACTAAGTTGGTGGAAATAAGGGCAAGTTCTTGAATCGAGAGATCTCTTCTTATTGACATCTTTCGTTTTTCTGAAGTACTTGTTTATATTCTCCCATTTCTCTTTGCACCTCTTCGCACTTCTCTTATAACCCATTTGAAGCATTCCTTGCGAAATCCTCTCCCACAACGGCGCTTTACCGCTCTGATCCCGATCACTGACACCGTTGCCGTAGAGGCTACACCTCACATTCACTAGAGCCAAAACTTCATCTCTTGGCCATCTTTTTCCCAAGTCATCTCTAGGTTTAGGGCTTGTGGGGGAAGATGGTGGTGGGTTTGAATGGTTGATCAAGGAATTAGGGTCTTGAGGAGCAAGGATTTGTGTTGATAAACAAGGGTTTTTAGGGTTTTTTGGATCAATTTGTGGGTGTTCTTTGTTGGGACTTGAATGGGTTTGGATTAAGGATGATGAAGAAGGAGAATTTGGGACATTATTATGATTATAATTCAATGTTTTGAGTAAATTTTGTAGCTCCTTTTGGGAATTTGAGGATGAAAAAGTGGATGAATTTGTGATTTGGTTCAAAATTTGAATGATTGTGGCTTGCCTATCACTTGCAATGGCTTGTTCATATGCCATCACTTCAAGCTCCTTGTGTAGCCTCTCCATTTGTTGCTTCTTCCAACATTCCTCTTTAGCTATCTTCTCTTCTTCCCTTTTCAACATATCATCTAAAAGCTTTGAGTGAATTTCCTCTTGTTGGATCATCATGTTCTTCACAATTTCCTCACAATAACCCTTCAATAATTCGAACTTCGTATTCGTCTTCGTCTTCCTCTTCCTCTTCTTACTCGCTATTGTTTCGTCGTTTTTCGATCCTTCTTGGACTTCTTGGACTTCTGGTACCACAACATCGGCCTTACCGTCGTCAGGTTTCCCGTTTTCGATATGAATTAAGGGGAGATGATCACGATCTCGATCTCGGTCTTGATTAGGGTGATGAGGATGATAATTAATGTGGTTGAAATATCTCGTTTCTTCTTCAAATTTCTCTTTGCATTTATCTGCTGTTCTTCTAAAACCCACCTCGCCCAACTTCCTGCACCCACCGACATATATGCCTGCATTTAGTACAGTTTTTTTAAGAATGATACTTTGATACCATGTTAAGAATGAGAAACAAACTTTCCACTTCCGTTTCTCATTGTGCGTGCACAATGTCATATTTCCCCAGCAAAAAAACAAACAATCTAGTAGAATTATAAATGCAAAGAGAACTAAAAACATGATTAGAAAACAAAAAAAAAAAAAAAACATGAAGAAGAAAAATTTGATGACCTTGAAACATGTTCCCAGGTGGATTCATGGAAGCAATTATCAATGTTGGATCTAATTGTGAGGAGAGCAAGAAGCTCGTCGTTGCTCCATTGACGATGATGATGATGGTGGTGATGATGATCGTCCATCAGGATGGATCTACCTACATCCAAATCCATGGCCACCTGCAAATTCCCAGTCGTCGTCGTTCTTGTCTCGTCGTCCTTCTGATGGAAAAGATCATGATGAAGATAAATTTGATGGGTAGTTGTAGAATTGTAAGAATCAAAAGGGTGGAAGTTGAAATTGGGAGAATGAAGAGCAAAATTAAGTGGAAGAGGAAGAGAGTTAGGATTTGGCGGCGGCGGTGGCGGTGGCGGCGACGGTGGTGGTGGTTGTGGTGGTGGTGTTCTTGGTGTTAAGAATTGATGAAGCTGCTCAGACACTGATCCTTCAAACATTGTGTAGTGTATTTGCTCTTCTTCTTCTTCTTCTTCTCTCTTAAAATGCTTGAAAACACACACACACACACACACACACCACTGTACTATGAATATGTTCTTGTTCTTCTCTCTCTAGATCTCAATCTTCTTTATGAATCAATTTGTCTGGTTGTGGAAGACAAAAAGAGATACCCCACACACCCTTTTCTAAGAAACTGAAACTCACCCTCCAAAACAACACACACACATATCAAAGAGACTTAGTATTCAATGCATGCAACAACTACTTTACCAATGTTTTGTGTTTAATTATCTTAAATGACCCGAAAAATTCGATGCGGTACTCACTTCCAACATTAACTGAGTTAAGTCGGTTTGCATTCGTGTCACTTACGGTCGTATAACGTATACTCAAGCTTCTCGTCCTATTTAAAAAGAAGGTTTTAGAAAACGAGACAAAGAGATTTTGAAAGCCGAGTTTGAGAGAAGATAATGATATATAACTTTCTGGGTAGAGAGAATTTGACAAAATAAATTGACCCAAAGAACCCGAAGCAACCCAACAAAACAAAAATTATTGTTGGATTGAGTTGAGTTCATTTTTTAACGAGAGTTCTTTAGGTTAAAATGATATTTGTCTTATAATAAAATATCATATGTATATATAGTAAACTATAATTTAGTACTGAATATCCTTAACACACCGTATTCATAATAAACTATTTCATTATTAGCTGAAGTGTAATTTAACTCGTTAAAGCAGATGTGTTAAAAGAAACGTTAAAATCTTCGGACATTAAAAAAAATATTTAAAGAAAATTACAAAATATATATATGATGAAAATCTGGTACAAAATATCTTTTTGAACAGCTAATATATACCTACAATATGTATGATTTTGGCCCTACAAATTTTGATCCCTCAATCACAGCCACACATCTTAGTTTTTTTTTTAATAAAAAATTAAAATAAATAGTCCATTTATTAGAAATTAAATGTATTTTAATGAAATTTATTTATGTTATATTTAATAATAACATTTTATACTATTTTATAAGCTATGAACACCTTTATAAATTAAATATTTATTTATAGTTTTTATATAATTTCTTTTTATAAAATGATTAATATGGAATTTATGTAATTAAAATTACTATTATATATTTTAGCTTATACATATTTTTAATTTAAAATGAAAATACTTTTTTTATATTGGTATTATTTTTATTCTAATAAGTGAAAATATTTTTGAAAATTTCTGTTTATTTTAGTCTCTATTTTTAAATTTATATATATATTTTTTATAATATCTTATATTTTTATCCTTTTTCAATTAGAGAATAAATTATTAATTAGTTCATCTAAATTGTTATAAACATATATTGATAGTTGATATATATACCGACCCAGTCTCATTGCTAGCAGATATTGTCTCTTTAGACTTTTTCTTTCAGATTTCCCCTCAAAGCTTTAAAATACGTCTGGTAGGGAAATATGTCCACACCCTTATAAATGGTGCTTTGTTCTCCCCTCAACCAACGTGGACATCACAATAAATAAATATATATATATATATATATATATAAAAGATTTTATTATCAATATTAAAATTATTGATATCATTAATATAAACATAAATAATTATACTAAATTACATGATGTAGTTTAATTTCTAATTTAGTCCTTTTATATATATATATATATATATATATATATATATATATATATTTTAAAAGTGATAATTTTCATTTTATTTATAAATTTTGAAAATAAATTTATAAATGAGATAAAAAATAGAAAGTAAAATTGTCATTTTTGAAAAAAGTAGTACTAAAATTGACAATTCATCCGGAATTATATATATATATATTTATTGGATTGCGGTGAAAGAGACGCGATGTGAAGTGCGAGTGGTGGTGAAGGTGATGTAAAATTTATATATTTATTTATTTATTAAATAAAAAAAGAGTATTGAGGGGTGGGGGTGGGGCCCATGTAGAATCCTATGCAAATGAGAAGGGCAGAAGGGGAAGAGATGATGGTGTAATTAACGGCAACTGGATGACACAGACACGTGAACACATGCAGAGATTGGGGCCAATTATTTATGTCTCTAAGCTATCTTCACATGTTTCCCTGCCTATTTTACCTTTTCTACGCCCTCCAATCACGTTACACATTTACAGATCGATCGTTTATATCACTCGATAATTTGGGTTGAATTTTTTTGAAATTGAAAAAAGTACACGAAAACAGGTTTACAAATCCATTCTACCCAAATTATAAATTTTTTTTTAAAATATTTAACGTTTGTAACTGATATTAATAATGTGTTTAATATTTTGATTTTATAAAATTTTAGTTATTAATAATAATATATATTGTAGCCGAGTAAAAATAATAATTAGATATTTTAATCCGAGAATACAGAGCTCGATTGTGAATTTTATTTAAATGGTTCGATTTCGAAAATTTTGATAATTTTTTTTTAATTTCTTTTAATATGTTGGGAGATGATGGATGGATTTGACCTATTGGAAAAAGAAAATAAAAAGGGAATAATTTCTTTTTTTTATTACTTTTTTGTATTTTAATGTCTTTTTTTGCTAATTATTTTCTCTCAAAATGGATTTTTTTTTTTTTTTTTTTGCTACTCCCAATGAAAATTTTCTAACATCTAACGATTGTGTTAAAGCAACGAATAAAGTTTATCCCGAACACTAAAAATAACCTTTCATAACCACGACAACTTACACCCAGACACTACAACCCAATTATGATTTAGCACTACACGCAAGGCTCGACTCGCGTCTAGAAACCTATGCCTAACCCATTCGCTGGCTTGGGAGCTAACCCGTATACTAACCCGTATAAAAGTCTCTCCTCCAGTTTGTGACTCGCGGTCAACTAAGTCTAATTGTTCCCCTCTATCCACGACTCATAGCCCTATTTTCGACTGTTTCATAGTTGTTTTGGCATAATTGGGAGAATTGGAGATGAGTAAGGCCACTTTTTAGCCAATTAATTCATAACAAATAGGAGAGTTAGACGCTTTGCTTCTTTATATATGTTTTTAATTATAATGTCATGGAACGACATATGTATATTGATCTATGTATGTTATGATATCATGTTCACGTTGTACCCTATGAGATATTTGATGGGTCATGCACGATAACTATGAATGATATGTCATGCACACGTATATATGTCTCATAAGAAGGTTGTGTCACGAAAAATATAGAGGTATGATGTGCATTATAACCATGTACCACAATTTAAAATGTGGAACCTCGTGCATGTTGTATGTCACGAGCGTGTATGAATCGTATGTAGAGATGTACTATGCATCTAACCCTACTTGGAAAAGAAAGTACCACCCAAAGAATAATCACAAAAGGTAGGTCCCATCATGAACAATTTTACATGTGATTGGATTTTTTTGCTTCAACGGACTGGTCACTTATTGAGTACTTTAAAATATTCAAACCATGTTTAATTGTTTTTAGATAAATGCACGGTCTCATGTACGGATAATGGTGTCAGCTAAGGAAGATTTTCGCAGCCTTTGTGGTATGATCTATGAAAGATAATAAATGATGATGTTAAATGATGGCCATGATTTTTTTATGTATATTATAAAACGCTATGTATGATTGATGACATGTTAAGAATTATATTATGCCACCTAAAGGACAACTCTCTACCAGAAGACGAGGTAGGGGAAAGAGGATTTCGTTTCGTGCAGGATCAGTTAGTCATATAGACCTAGTGGCATCACCACCAGCGGTGCCTCCAGTAGGGTTGAACCCGACTACAACATCTTGACACGGGAGACATTCTATATAATGATGCAGGCTATGACAACCACCCAACAAACACAAAGCACCCAACAACTCGGTGATGACACGAGAGACAATGTATGTAACTGATTTTAAAAGATACGACCCCACATCTTAAGGATTTCAGAGGACCCAATAGTGACAAAATTATAGTTATCATCAATAGAGATGATTTTCCGTTTGATGAACTGCCTTAATGATCATCAGAAGGTATCGCGTGCATCATTCATACAACCCACACAGAAATTACGAGATCAATGTAGTTTCTGTTAGACGAACACGACTCTCCACAATGGTATGATATTGTCCACTTTGAGCGTAAGCTCTCATGGCTTTGCTTTGGGCTTCCCCAAAAGACCTCATACCAATGGAGAGTGTATTTTTAGATTATAAACCCATGACCATTCCCTAAATTAACCGATGTGGGGCTTTCATCACCCAACACCTCCCCTCGAACAAAGCACGCCTCCCCTTAATCGAGGCTCGACTCCTTTTGGAGTCCTTTGTTCGACATTTAAGGATTTGCCAATCTATTGACACGGCTAAGTTTAGGGCATGGCTCTGATACCATGTTAGACGAACACGACTCTCCACAATGGTATGATATTGTCCACTTTGAGCGTAAGCTCTCATGGCTTTGCTTTGGGCTTCCCCAAAAGGCCTCATACCAATGAAAAGTGTATTCTTAGATTATAAACTCATGATCATTCCCTAAATTAACCGATGTGGGACTTTCATCATCCAACAGTTTGATCCGAGTTAGTCGATACTCAGTCATCTCCTATCAAACTCAAAACAGATGCCTTCAGATTAGGTGCCGACTTCAAGGAATCAAAGAAAGACAAAGAAACGAGACAGAGACAAAGACAAAGACGAGAGAAAAGAGCAAGATCATTAAATGGATTGAACAACCAGCAATGAGTTGTAAAAACATGAAAGAGACATGTCATACAAGATTAGTTGTTACCCAGCACACCCGTTTGTCCAAAAATATACAAAAAAATGGGGAGAGGGGTACCCTTCCATTTCAACTTTTATGGCCCCTCACCATAACATAATGCCATTAAATCAAACAAAATATAACCATTCTATAAAATAATTTATTTTAATTTTTCAAAAATTAATCTATAGAGGATAAGAATAATAAAATAAACCCTAATCCCGAACCCTAAAACCCTAAACCCTAAACCCTAAACCCTAAACCATTTCGGGCCTAAGCCCACTTTAGGGTTTTGTTTATTTTAAATAAATGTTTTTTTATTAAAAATTTATATATATATTAACCTATATTTTGAATCAAAATTATTGTTATAATGTACGAAGTTTAATAAAAAATAAGTGATGTGACACACTATCCGATATGCATGTCATGTCATCGTCAAATTGATGAGAGTATATGGCTCTTATTAAAACATTTTAAGAGATGTTTGGTCCACCACCTTCGTAAGGGGCCGTGTGGGCTAAAATAACTCCACCGCACCAATTTTAACCATGTTTCTATATATTTAATGAACCGTGTTCACTATTGAAGTCCGTGCATTTTTCGATGAGCTCTTTCTGTCTCTCCATCTTCCCACGTTAATA
The DNA here is from genome assembly GCF_002738345.1 of Cucurbita maxima. Lineage (NCBI taxonomy): Eukaryota > Viridiplantae > Streptophyta > Magnoliopsida > Cucurbitales > Cucurbitaceae > Cucurbita > Cucurbita maxima. Next base: position 1,076,743 of record NW_019272026.1, on the reverse strand, counting down.
ATAAACATTTTAATTTATTTAGAAAAAATTATAAGGGTTGATTTTTTCATTTTTTTTATTTTATAATTTTTACAGATCTATTGACATTTGCACACTGTGAATATTTTCATATACATTTCTATGAAATTGAGACCTCGATAATTTTTGTCACTATCTACATTTTAAACATTGATGTGGAGAAGGAAACAAAACATTTCTTAGAAAGGTGTGAAAACCTCTCCTTAACAAATGCATAAAATCATGAAGCTGATAGCGATATGTAACGGACCAAAGCGGACAATATCTATTAGCGGTGGACTTGGGTTGTTACACTTTTTATTCTCGGACTAAATAACTTAGTACTCAAACACGTTATTATCTCCACAAAGTAAGCAACTTCAGATTTTATAAATCTACTCATCGACTCAAACATCCCTCCAAAATATGGAGATTAATTTATAATTTAACCATTAAAATTTTTAATAGATTCAATATTACAGTAAAATGTATAGTTGTGAATAATAACATAATTTAAATAATCTAGTCAGCATACCACATCAACATTAAGATATATGAAATTCAAGTCGAATCAAAATAAAATTATTAGTTCGATGTTGTTTAAGGTTATTGTAAATCGAAATCAATGGGTCGACATAACACGACTACTAAAATACCTCCCTCATATTTTTAACTAAGTAAAATACATTATTAAATAATATGCTCATATAATATTTAATTAAAATAATAATATTTTATTTTATTTTATTAGTATTTAAGAGAATTCTCCGACATCTATGAAAATTGGGTTGAGTTAATTCTTTTTTTTAAAATTAAGGTCGGTTAAAAATATTTGATATTGGTAGCCTACCTGACTTGTGACAAAAAAATATTTGATATTTGAGTTTCATAAAATTTTAATTATTAATTATTAATGTAACATATACTGTGAGTGTGAGTGGTAAATTAATGAAGAACCCAAATTCTATTAGATCAATCCAACCAAACAAAAATTATGGGTTGATCTAAAAAATTTCTCCAACTCAATTTCTGTGGGTCGTTGCTTGCGCGTGCTAGTGGCTCCTGTTCGTGCGCACGTGCCTTGTTGGCTCCATGCACGTGCGCCCTACATGACTTTGAGTGCGTGCACGCCAAGCCCCATGCCACACCAACGCACGCTGCCCGCACACCCCGAGGGCCACCCGCTTGCCTTGTTGGCCCCATGCATGGTAAATGTGTATACCCTAAGAATTTTTTGTTTTTATTTTTATTTTTATTTTTTTTAGACCAAAGCGAATTAAAGTTGGTCATTATTTTATTATTTTATTATTTTATTATTTTTATTAGTTTAGCACTCCGTTCCGCGTTAAACCCTACGGTACGCACGAAGCTTCCTCCCATAAACCCTTTGAAGCTTTTGAAGACGGGTTCCAAAGCCCCCTCTTTTGATTCAACTCTCATTCAAACCCTAATTTCTGTTCCTTCGATCATCCCTTCTTCCTCCTCCAATGGAAGATTCCTCCAAGTCAGGTGATGATCGGAAGAATACCCGTTTCTACCACCCTTACCAAGACCTACACGTTCCGATCACAAAGCTCTACGAGCTTCCCACCGCCCCCGAGCATCTTTTCTTCGAAGAGGCCGCCAGGCCCCACCGTTCTTGGGGCGAAAATCTCCAGTACTATACTGGAATTGGCTACCTCTCCGGCGCCCTTCTCGGCGGCGCCAGAGGCTCTATTCAGGGTCTTAGAGCGGCAGAGCCTGGCGACTCTGTGAAGCTCCGTCTCAATCGAGTTCTCAATTCTGGGGGCCAGCTTGGTCGGAGGGCTGGGAACTCTCTTGGGATTCTTGGCTTGATTTTTGCTGGTTTGGAAAGTGGGGTTATCCATTTGAGAGGTACTGATGATGTTTTGAACAGTATTGTCGCCGGATTGGGGACTGGTGCACTTTACAAGGCGGCTTCCGGGCCGAGGTCAGCCGCTATCGCCGGTGCCATTGGAGGGATTGCTGCTGCAGCTGCAGTTGCGGGAAAGCAGGCAGTTAAGAGATATGTGCCGATATAGGCATTAGCATTGCAAATTACACAAATCTGTTCTAACTAGAGGGAGGGTTGGCACGGTAAAGCATTTTTATTTCTTCATAATGTTGTTGCACAGTTTAGCTTATTCATAACATACTCTATTGGATCGCAAATGCTCGCTCTTGTTATTTGTAATTGTTATACAATTTGTTGACTTGCCACTTATTGATGCCCTGGATCAATGGGAAACTTCTACTTTGTGTTTGATTGATTTCTTCCTATTTGTAATTGATTCTGAAGCCTTTATACTTGACTTGCATGAGTTCTACTTGGTTTACATTTCATTATAAATGTCTTGAGAAGGGGGAAGATGTTGTAAGGGCTCTGCTTAGATGATTTATGTGTTCTATGCTAAAAGTGCAGAGGTTTCATAGCCATGAATTTGTGTGCTAATTTTCCATAAGCACAGGTTGATCAGAACCCACTTCCCCTTCATTAGCAGGCTTCAGCTTACGATGAATTGGGTATGAGATGAAAGAAATGTTTGTTCATAGGTTCTTCATGGCTATCCTGTTTGACTGTCTTGTATCAAGTATCTATCAAAGAGAATTATAATCAAAAGAATTTACTTCCATCTTGTCGTTGCTTTTTTACTTTCATTCTCGATAATCCTGAGTTCCCCGATCAACTTGGGTACCACTAACATATTTGTCTCACTACTATTTGGCTCTTACTCTTGGTAGTCCTCTGGTCTGCTAGTCATTTCACATAGATGATTGAACCATCGACTTTTGAAATTATAATTGGGGTCATTTTCTCTAAACCATTTTTGGATTGGCAAACCGAAACCGAAACTTTATTCTTGCTAGTCAAATAAAAAATTTCTAAGTATGACATGAAATAAACATAAATGGGTCGCATTCACTCGAAATTGCCTGAAAATGAACACAATGCTCAGAGTTGTAAAAAAATCTCAGTATCATCATCATCGTATGCTCGTTTTAATTCAATTCGATTCATATTCTTGCATATTTAATGACGTTTCCTCGTACGTAAACATTAATTTCTGGGATTGAACGTAGAAAGTTAACTCAGTATCATAAATCAGCTCATTAGAAGAATTTTAATACCTCCATCAGAATGAGTTGAAACTGAAACTGCAGATCTGCTCATTAGAAAGATTTGTGTACTTTCTCCAGAGTAAATGTAGCCACCAGGTTGGCTCTCTGCAAACTAAAAACGGGCAAGTTTATTGAAGATTTCTTTAAAATGCAAACTCTAAGCATAATTGGATTGTAGCAAATGTTAAAATTGTTCCAAGAAAATAACCACTGGAAATAGGAAACAATAAAGCCTACATATTCAATGCAAGTACATTGAGCCATGTGCATAAGACTTTCCATCTCCAGGGAACAGGACTAACAACCATGCTAAGAAATAAACACCTTTAGATCTAAAACTTGAAAGTTCCCAAACGAATTTGAAAACAACTCATACAGTTTAAACGGTACAGAATTCTTTGAGCTAAAAAGAAAAATCATAAGGCTTTATATAGCCTCAAAATGAAATCGTGTTAAAACTTTATGACTATAACCTGAAAATATATTTAAAATACACCATAAATCCAAAAATAAAAATAAGAGATTACAATCAGCCACCCAAGAATTTATAAACATCTAAAAACAAATGAAGTCTCATTTAAATTGGTTTGAAACTCTGTTAGTATATATGAAGTTTGATTCTTCTTTCATGTGATCTTGGTTTCACTTGAGTTCGTTAATTGCAACTTGAGTTTAACTTCAATGTTACTCGACTCTAACTTCAGTTTAACTTTGGTTTGTCATGAATGAAGTCTGAGTGCATTTAATGCAACTTAATTTTAGTGAAATCTTAGACACGTGATAAAGTCGTCTTCATTCATATCATTCTCCACTTTTTCAAGAGGTTTCGTACTCGAAATCTATTTGTCAAACTTTCTTACAAAAACAAGTTAAGAAAAATACCAAAAAAGAACCTCACAACACTCTCACATGTATACCAACCCTCAAAGAAATTTAGGTCACCTGTGTTTCCACTCATTTTTTTTCTTCACAAATTTTAAAGAGAGAAGCCAAGATTGTTTGCAATCCAATGGATAATAGCATTCTTTTAACACAAACAAGCAAACTAGGCTTAAGAAATAAATCAAAACTCAAACAAGATGCTTAAGCATGTGATCATGTAGCCAAAGTTCATTTATGATGAACTCAATGAACTCTAAGACAGTTAAGTTTCATTAAAATGTAGCCATTCAAACATGACTAGATTAATATTACTTGTGAAGTGATTCAAATCTTAAACAAGTTTGAGATATTTGAATAACAAGATAATTTGGTTCTTACTTTCCTTGAATTGATTTTTTAAATTTGTATAAGGAGGTGCTAATTTGTTTGATTCAAGAGTTCTTGCTTCAATAAGAGCTCGTATCATTAGACTGAGAATTATGGTCACCTTATCATTTAGTATCAGAGTTTCTTTGTAATCTTGGATTTCAATTTGATTTGAGAGTTTTTAGCATTTTCGATCTAAGAGTTTGTATAACCATAAGGGTTCTTAGATCCAATTAACTAGAGTTTTCATAAGAATCTTTTTCCTGGTCGATTCCCCAGACAAACCTCATTGAGTCTCAAAAATATTTAAAACAATCATTTTGAAATGCACGACTAGGAACACTCCTGAAAAAGGCCCTCGTAGAGGACCTCATTTCAAAGAAGTGAGACACACTGGTTTATTTAAATTTTTTATAAAGATACTGAAAAACATATCTCAAACGCTCTCTTACAAAATCTCTAGTTTATAAAACTTTTCATTATTTTATTATTCATTCATGCTTTACTTTTTCACGTCTAAATAATTTATTGATGCTTCATACATAAGAAGGAAAGGACTAGGAATCTTAGGGATTTTAATCCTATTAATCTATACCAGCGTGAATATAATCATTTCCAAGGTGTTATCTAACAGGCTGAGAAAGGTTCTTCCTAAGACAAGTCAAATTCCCAAGGTGGTTTCAGCTAGCAAGCAAATCATAGACTAAACCCTCATTGCAAATGAGGCCTTTGAGGATTATAGAGCCTGCAAGCAGGAGGGAGTTAGAATAGTTGAATACTCCAACCTCATTAATAATAAATCGAAGTGACCTGCTGTCTCCTTTTCTTTTCTTGCTAGTTGTGGATAATTCTCAGCAGAATTGTATCAAAGGGGGTGGGGGTGGAGGGTAATATTCACGAGGGTTTCGAGGTAGGGAAGGATAAGTTAGCATGATCTCATCTTTAGTTCGTTGATGATACTATCAAAGTAGGATGGGATACCTACTTCCGGGACCATAGGTGGTTTATGGATAGACCCTTTTGCCCTATGTTTTCCTATTTGAATTGTTTGAGTGGAAACCAACAGCTATTCTGGCTCTTTTATCTTTAATTGGAGAGTTTCGCTCTGGCTCTGAGAGAAGTGACGTTCGTCTTTGGTGTCTTAGTACATCCAAAGGCTTTCCCTACAGTTCCTTATCTTATGATTTGATTATTCCCTCCCCATCTAGCGGTTCTGTCTTTACCTCATTGTGGAAGGTAAAAATTTCCAAGGGGTATGGCTCCAGCTTTGTCAAGTCAAATCTCAGGATTGGAGAGAGGCAATTGAGGAAATTCCTTTTCACTCACCCCTCCATGAGGAAGGGAGGCTTTTGTGATGAATACAGATTTGTGTCATCTCGTGAAAGAATCTAGCGCAATATCAGCGCTTAACGTGCAGGTAGACACAGAGGTGATCTACCCTATTTCTGACAGCAACTGTGCGAGTCCAATTCAATGCTTCCCCAAGAAAGGAAGCAAGACGGTCGTAGCCAACGCTAAGAATGAACTAATTCCTACTCGCAGTCACTGACTGGTGTATGGACTACTGCAAGCTAAGTGTGGAAACCAAGAAAGACCATTTCCCCCTCCTTTGATCGATCTAATGTTGAATCGCTTGACGAGGAAAGCTTGCTATTGCTTTATGGATGGATATTCCGAATACAACTAGATCACTACTGCGCCAAAGGCCCAGGAGAAGACAACCTTCACATGCCCATATAGGACATATACATCCAAAAGAATGTCGTTCGACCTTCCCAACACACCAAGAACATTTCAGACAATCTTCACAGATTTGTTGGAGAAGTCATGGATGTGTTTCTTGTTATAGATTGAGTCATTCCACAATCTAACTTGATTTAAGTTGGATTGAATGGCTCGAATGCAAACTATCATAAGAATAACACGGGAACTTAGAGATATCAAAGATTCATGCACGAATTTCTAAGAAAATATCTCAATCTCGAGAGACAATTTCCTTTATCCATAATCTCCCTTACATGCTTAGTTCAAGGCTTTTTATAGCCATTCAACAAAAGAAGCTCTCAACCCTTCGAATTCCTAAGCATTTACAACTAATGGCCATATTTGGCAACTTTGAGAACTCCCATCAATTACAAAACTAAGGCTCATGATTAACAACTTTGGTAACTCTCTTAAGCTAAACATAAAATTGCTAACCCAAAAATACAAAATTTCAATTCACAAGTTTATGAAACTTCATTAATTGAACTCTTCAAAGAACATGTCATTTCAAGTGAATTTAACAGAAATTCCATGGTCAACTTCAATCTTGCATACATTAACCACATGAAATAGAATTGAACCGAGCCTATCTAATTTTGAAGGTGAAGAACCAACGTTTGTTGAATCTTTTAGTTTTGGATCTTGTAATACGACTAGTTAAAACTGATAGAACACCATGATCCTTATCAGTATCGATAACAAGAAACTTAAATTTCTTACCGAAATTGTGGACAGTCTGAAACCTCAAATTTAAAGAATAAACAAAGATTTCTATCTACTTATTGGTTGAATTTGACAGAATGATGAGAAAGTAACCCTTTGAGGAAAAAAAAACTTAGAGCATAGAATATATATACACACATATATCCAACAAGGGTCAGTTTTGGCCAAAAACTAAACCAATAATATATAGATCAGCTAAAAGAAGAAAAGTCTTAAAAAAAGGTACAAATACATTAACAAGCAAAGTCTTAGAGCTAACCGTTCGTCGGGTTAAGAAAAGCTTCCAAAATCCCAGCATCAGAATCACCAGCAAGCGATATAAACAATTCAATTTCAGAAGCATAGCTCTCGCTTGTACCGTAGCCTGCCATTGGTACCCTCTGTTCTTGTTCGTTCAGATTTTGTTATCAAATCGGAAGATACTTAACAGAGTAAGCCAACATCTGATTCGGCTATGGATTGCGTGGCCATGACTGTAATCGAATAAGCTCTATTGGTGGATTTGGGAGGGGTGAAACGGTGAAGGGTAGTGATGTACGACGCTCCTAGAGTCCTGGACAGTGCCATCCCATCAGGGTTTCTCGAGATGGGCAAGGATGGAAAAATCTTATCCGTTTTGATTTGATTTTTGAAAATATTTATAGAAAATGAATAATACCTCAATGAAAAAACAGTGCTAGTGGGTTTAACTTTACAAAATTTAAAAAGAATTTATATTTGATTCTTTTATTTTTTCAATCTAAAAAATTCAACGTGGTTGATGAAACTCACAGCCCAACTGAGTTTGAACAATTTGAGCTAAGCTCTCTTTTAAGTATATTAGATGAAACAAGCGGAACGGAAGTCTTGGTTCGAATGTTTCACGGAGAAAATAACTGGTAAATAAATCATATCGATTAGAAATTGGTTTAAAAAAAAAGTTCTCTTGGACCTTAGAAGAGCTATCTTCTCCCACGTGGAAAAGAAACACTCAAAACAAGCATAACTTCAAACAAAATGAAATCAGTCTCTATTATCAAAGAGGCATTATCCACCGCATCACTAGCACAATTTGTTGAAAAATCTATGCCCACCGCCCAAGTGCTAGTCGAACCGCTAATCTTCAATAACCCTTTTATCGAGAAAGCACGAGTAGACGATGATAACTCAACACGAGGATAGGAATAGGAATGAGGCTTTAAAATGATAAGAAGCTTGCAAAAGGAAACAATGAGCAAAACCTAACGAAGGGATGTGGGAACTTTCTCACCAACATGGGAATGGTTGCATATTTGGATTGATCAATTCACGGGAGAGAACACGAGGGATGAGGATGATCGACCTACCTCAAATTTGCACTTTAGCAAAAAGGAGGAGACAGAAGGTGAAATCATCTTAAAACACCAACCATTAGAAGTGGGCATCCCTAACCAATATCATCACAAAAGGATTGGAAACTAAGCTAATGTCCACGGAAATAAGGTAGAAACAATTGTGCCCACATCTAGGCCTCAATATGAAGATAGTGACTAAGAAAGACTTAAAAGAAACGAAAGTTACTATCTATACCAACAATGTGTACATTTTTTACACGGACTCAATTGTAATAACTCCAAAATTAAACGTGCTTCTACGTTGCATAACCTCTTGAAAATTTTCCTAAGAAACATGTGAACGAGAACAAAACATGTTGAAAAGGTATGTATTGAGTTAGTCTGTAAAGATAGTCAATCTCTTAGAAACAAGAAGTAAAGTGATTATGTCCATAGGGATACAAGAAAATATCGGAGCACACAAATGCTAAATCCATACTCCAAATCTTAACCAAAATCCCGAGTACGAAACGTTACACAATAATAACAACTAGCTACGATCAAGAAATAAAAATATCAAACTAAGTTGAAATTAACTCACTAAACAGTATACAAATCATAAAGACATGGATTTAAACAACAAATCATTGAGGGAACTATAAGACCAAAAGGAGGAATTCATTTTTCTAGCTAAGAACAATGGATATGAAGAAGTTGCAAAGGTTGGATCATGATAAAATGGTAAAATTGGCTATCATTTGCAGAACAAAAAGACTGATATTAACATCTCAATCGAACAGAGAAAGAACAAGAAAGAAGAACAAAACGCGTAATTAAATGTGTACCACATACAGTAAACTCGTAGCACCGGTAGCATCGATGGTGCTGCCAATTAGTGTACAAGGAAGAAAAGCAGGCCTTTGCAGCCTACCATTTTCGATAACTCGAATTCGTATCGAGGAAAACAATATTTGTAATCCTTTTATATTTCACCTTACAATTTTTTCGTTTTTCGATTTGTTTTTGTTTTTTACAATTTTCAACATTCTGAGTTTAGAATCAAATGATCGATCAATGATCCTACAGTTTCCTCCAGAAGATAAAACTTCCAAATTTTTGTAAACTCAACTGGCTGCAAGAGACCTCCTTTTAAGTGCCTGACCAAATCATGATTTTGTACCAAGAAAGGACTGCAAAATACGAAAAGATCAAACGAAAAATAGCAAGTCAAAATGGCACGAGTAAGAAGAAAGTTCTTAAGCATGTAAATGCCAAGGACCGTGTGATAGATGTTAGGAATCACGGGATCTCCACAATGGTATGATATTGTCCACTTTGAGCATAAGCTCTCATGGCTTTGTTATTGGTTCCCTAAAAGGTCTCGTACCAATGAAGATATATTCCTTACTTATAAACCCGTGATCATTCCTTAAATTAGCCAACGTGGGATTCCCTCCCAACAATTCTCAACAATCCTCCCCTCGAACAAAGTACAACATAGAGTCTCCCCTGAGGCCTATGGAGCCGAAACAGCCTCCCCTTAATCAAGGTCCGACTCCTTCTTTGGAGCCCTCGAACAAAGTACACCATTTGTTCGACACTTTAGTCACTTTTGACTACACCTTCGAGGCTCATAGTTCTTTGTTCGACATTTGAAGATTCTATTGACATGGCTAAGTTTAGGGCATGGCTCTAATACCATGTTAGGAAATACGGATCTCCACAATGGTATGATATTGTCCACTATGAGCATAAGCTCTCGTGGTTTTGCTTTGGACTTTTCCAAAAGGCCTCAACCAAGGGAGATGTATTCCTTACTTATAAACCTATCATCATTCGCTAAATTAGTCAATGTAGAACTCCCTCCCAATAATCCTCAACAATAGAAACTCTTCTAAATGGATTGTCGAGAAACTAGAAGATCTGAACCCGTTCTTGATAAACCGATGGCAAGAAGGGTAGGCGGTCACAAGGAGATCTAAACCCATTCTCCCAAGAATCCTTTCTACTATTTCATCCGACCAAAAACGACTAAAGCTAACTCTAGGCGGGTACGAACATTTTATGTTGAAAAACTAAACAACCTCGAAAAGAATACTTTTTCTTGAATATTGTGTTTACCTTAACCCCTGGGGGAGGATTTCCAGGCTTTGAGGTGGTAGTGCTTCCAAAGTTCAGCTCAGGCTTCTTATACGCAGGCTTTAGTATTTGAAACGAACACATAAGCGTCTCGTCCACACTCATCATGGCACCAGCGTTATCGAACTCCCCACAGTAATTCGGTGCTGAAAAAATCGTTACAAGTTGACGATCTGCGAAGAACTCGTATCCATCCTCCACAACCTATAAAAGTAGTTGCTAGTTAAAAGCTCGAAAAGAACAGTATGAGACGAAGCTAGTAGTAACTATTGCAGTCTCCAATCGATAAAGAGTTTACGAGAAATCAAATTTGCTATAAACTAGACTAAAATGACCCCTGCACGAGTCACGTTAAAGTTATTTGACTGAGATTTCAATCATTCTACAAAGGTGGTTTGCAGCAAGTAGAATCAGTTTTCGTGATTTTAAAGACTCGAAAAATGAAACAAGAAAAACCTGATGAGCACGACAAATGAGATCCAAATCATGCTTTTGAAGAAACTCCGTGACCTTGTCAGCACCAAAAGTAAACGAAACACCGCGGTCGTTCATTCCCCAACCTTGAACATCCTTACTCGGATCAGACCAGAGAAGATCACAGAGCAAACCAGTGTCCGGTACATCTGTTGGTCTCGACATGTTTCTAATTTGATCCAAATTATTCAGGTCAGGAGACAAACCTCCATGCATGCAGAGAATCTTTTCATCAATAAGAGCTGCCACAGGCAGGCAGTTAAAGCAATCGGTAAACGTCTTCCATAAACGAACATTAAATCTTCTTTTACACTCGTCATAGAAGCCATATATTCGGTTTATAGAAGCACATTCATGGTTCCCTCTCAATATGAAGAAATTCTCTGGATATTTTATTTTATACGCCAAGAGAAGACATATGGTTTCGAGACTTTGCTTGCCTCGATCGACATAATCACCCAAAAATAAGTAGTTAGCATGAGGGGGTAACCCACCGTATTCGAATAGCCTTAATAGATCAGAATATTGCCCATGTATGTCACCTACACATCACAAATAGAACAACATTAGCAGGACCAACCATTATTGAAGACAAATATAAGCCATTGTCAGTATCTCTAGCTTATCCTTTCGAGCCACTAAAGTTCGACTTCGTTGCACGAAAACAAGATATTTCTGAACAAGCGACCATTTTTCAGTCGAACATGCAATTTGTTGAATTCGAGTATTTACGAGCAATATTTATTATAGCAAATCAATCATAGGTTTATTATACACCATATAATTGCTACCTAACTAGAAACAACCAAAACCTGAAAGAACAGGACAGAAGAACTAAGAAGAACTGATAACTACACAATGTTCGAAGTACACAGAAGTGACGGTCGAGGACCAAGTTTGGCACCTGGACACTAATTTTCTGGAGGCGTTCATTTTTACGAAAAAAACTGAAGAAAATGAAAGAAGCAAACGAGAAAAATAACCAAAACAAGCCATATATATTTTTGGTAAGAAACCGAACTTTGATTAAAAAAAATGAAAGAATACAAAGGCGAACAAAAACAAGCCCAAAAAAAAGATGCCATGGAAAAACGCTACTTCGTTATAGAAACCTATAAGGAGGCACTTAACATAGCCAAGACTCGATCTTCCTCCTAAGAACTCTCTACATCTCTAAAAAATCCCCTATGTTTCTCAAGCCTAACGATCCATGAGACGGAAAAATAAGCAACTTGCCAAAGAGGAGCGACACTTGTCCGAGCTGGAGGTGAATAACACGTGAATAATAGACTAATAAAACCAGCTACAAGCCATTTGCACTTCAAAAGCCTCTAAAAATTGTCTCAAACCATTATACGTTAGGGACCAAATGCTCTAATACCATGTCAAATCATCACTGAACCCAAGAGTTTAAGCGGATGAATTACAATAAACTTAATCATATTAATTTTTGAAGGAATAACATTGATTTAAGAGATATTTGTGTAATCTCATTAAATAAATGAAGCAAATGACCTTTGTTATCTAGTATCTAAAAGTTTTATTTAGATTTATTATTATCTAGTATCCAAGGATTTAGTTAGCCTTTCTATATTATAAAAGGCACATGTACCTGTTTGAAATTTAATATGAGGTGTTTTCCATTACCAAACAATCTTCCCAGAAACAAATCAACAGATCATCCAAAACATCGAGAAGCTAGAGAAAGTTGCGTACCCAAAAGCGGTGGACACCCCGTGACTCATGAAACTTCCTTCGCCCCTACGACTTGTAACGCAATCATAAGAACAAACCATACTTGCTCTCAATGATCCTATATTATGCGCTCGAAGTTTCAATTTCTAAACGGAATCATCATAAGCATTCTCCAAGAAGGCCTCGCTACGAAGTTTCAAATTCCTCCTATCTAGAGCCTAATGAGGTTGAATCTCACATACATTTTCACCTAACAAAATGATATGCCACAAAGTTTCAAATCTAAAATGATATGGACAACCCCTCCTCTCGAGATTTCTCACACTTCAAAGTTCCCCCTAGCTCCCTCATTAGCCGAGCAGAACAGAGGATTATATCATTTCCAAATCAAAGACCACCTACACGAAACCCTAGATTAAATAAATCCTCATAATTGACAGAAAATTCACAACTACCAAGAAGAAAGGGGGATAAAGGATCTTATTTAACACTCCTGCAGGCAAAAATTCTACCCAAAGGCTTACCAATAATAAAGGTGGAGAAGTTAGCCGAAGGAAGGGAATTCCAAATTCAAGATCTCCATGTGAACTCAAAAACCTTTCTTCATAATACTTAACAGGTCTTCTACACATCTCCTAGATTGTTCTATATAGACATTGATGTCCTATCCCCAAAAAAAAAAGATACTGAAGTCTTAGTCACTTGTAAAAATAAATCTTAGGTAACAATAATTCTAAATATATCTCTAGATACTAGGTAAAAATAAATTAAAATAAATGTGCCTTTTATAATAGAACTAACTAAATCTTAGTCACTTGTTGTGGTTTGCTTGTTCCCGTGCTATTTACCGAGGTCCTTGAAGAGAAAGAAACATCATGATTTTTTTAGGGATTGACATGACACACCTTGGGGGAGGTGTGGTGCCTAAGTCTCAATACATATGTATGTGCATGTGCCCGAGATTAATGGAATAGTAAGTTTGTAACAACGATTTGGGGGATGAATCTATGGAGATTTTAGAGATTCAATTGGCTTGTAATAGGTCGTGCAGGGTTGCTTTTGGAAGACAGTTTTCTTTGCTTCTTCTTGGAGTATTTAGCTGGAGAGAAATAGGAGTATTTAGCAATAAAATAAAGTTCTTGGTAGAAGGTTTGGGCTTTGATTAGATAAATGCCTCCTTTTAGTCTTCCTTCACAAATGCCTTTGGCAATTACCCTCTATCTCTCATCTTTCTTTAATTGATGCCCATTTTTAGAAATTTCTTGTATTTTTTCCGTTCTTTTTTGTTCTCAATGCTCCTTTGGATCAAGTGGCATGGTCCTTTTTGTTTTTCTCTTTCGTATTCTTTCATTCGTTCTCAACGAAAGTCATTCTTTCATTTGTTTGTAAAAGATACCATAAATCTTGATAGACCTAGACACCACATTACACTTGTGAGGACGCATTTGTAAAATGCCTTCGGCTCAAGTGCTAACCGGAAAAGAATCAAAAACTCATACAATAGTGTAAAACCAAATATCTAAGTGATTTGTTAGTAAGAAGTCTTTACCAAGGCATTGGCATGTTCAATGATCATTTTTCAAGGCATTGGCATGTTCAATGATCATTTTTCAAGGCATTGGCATGTTTAATGATTATGTTCAAGGCAAATATCTAAGTGATTTGTTAGTAAGCACTCCTGCCACAATGTTTGCAAGGCATTGGCATGTTGAATGATTATTTTTCTTTCTTGCATCATAGCTCCAGTCTTGATCTTAATTTCATAGATCTAAGCAGCATCTTTAGCCTTGGAGTAAGTGCGATGATTGAAATCTCATATGGCTTGTGCGTTTTGTAAAAACATACATGTATCACCAATGGATGTATCTATAGAATCCCAAAACCATGACATTATCATATAATCTTCCTCGTCCCATGTAGTAAATCTAGGATCCTCTTTGTTGATCTTGGTCCAATGAGGTGTCGGAGTGTTCCCTTTCCTTTAAGGTACGTCCGCACCATTTGGGACTTGTGTTGCCAATGGGCTCGAGTATTTGTGGGCTTGCATATAAAATTGGATTATGATATGAAAGCTTAAGATATGAAAGAGTGGGCTAACGAAGACGAAAACAAAAACTTGCCGAATAGGAAATGAATACTTGATGCAGATAGATATGGCGTCTTAGATGAGCTTGGGGAGGAGATAAAAGTTTGACTAATGGGATGTGGTTGGGCAGTGGAATCCTTGACTAATGGTATCAAGGATTTGAAAATTTGTTGGGAGGTGGCTTCTTATTTGCAATAAGTTTTTGCGGCAAAGGATTTGTGGACTTGCTGGATTCTTCTTTTGATGTCTTCCTTCCCTTTTTTCCCCCCCTTGCTATGTGGGATTCCAAATAAGCACACTAAATGAAACTTAGTTATGATGACGACACCTATGAAGGCTTCGTATGAAACTTGATCACAATGGATGATCGGTAGCGATGAAGCCTTCACCGATTGGGTTAGGGTTTTGGTTCTGATCAAATTTTTCATAATAGAAAAGCTCTGATACCATGTTGTAATAACTTGTTGTTTTTCTTATTTTCTTTTTGGAGAATTACGTGTCCGTTTTAATAGGGAGAAAGACAGACTAAATCTAAATAGATAGATAATCTAAATTTTCTAGATACTAGATAATCTAAATAAATTACTAGATAATACGTAATAAGATACGATAGACCTAAATAAATCTCTAGTTACTATGTAACTAAATCTAAATAAATCCAACAAGATAATTGTCAACCACTTTTAATATGGGATACACCAATATCTTTCGACACGCTCCCTCAAACTGAGTAATAGAAATAATTCATTCTCAAGTTGGATACTAACTCATGGATTACACAAATATTTCCTAACTTAAGGCTAATCCTTCGAAAATATCAAGTACAGTGTCTTCCAAAAAGCCACTAGCACCAAAAGGATAACATTAATGGTTGCAAGTACAAAAGTCGAGGGTTAGGAAGTCTTGAGAGTGGATAATCATGGCTAAGAAGTGCCAAATAGAGGGAAGTAACTCAGCACGAGAGAGGCAAGCAACGCTCGTGGAAGTTCTCCAAGAAAAGTGAGCACAAGAGAGGGAAGTAACTCAAGAAAATTGGTTGCTTGCCCATATAAGTGGGCCAAGAGAAGGGAGCACATGTATCCAAGTCATTTCCACATGCCTAAGTGGGCGGCTTCATAAGAAGTTGTCAAGACCAACATGTTCATGAAGGAGCTTCAAGCTGGATGTAAGAGACAAGAAGAGAGACAAGAGAAAAGTTGCAGGAAGACCAGAGTAAAGCTTTGTTGCAGCGTTTGCTACAAGAGGTGGCCAAGTTGAGAATTGGCCAAGAGAGATGTCAAAGTTAGGTTGGGGCAAGTGCCCCCAACCTGACCAAGAGGCATCAACGAGTCTCGGTGATCAAGTCCTAAGAACTAGGTACAAGTAGGTTTGTTGGTAGGATAACTCGTAGATAGGACGATAACTAGTTTAAGTGAGAGGAGAATGTCACAACCATACTATAAATAGAGTAAGTTATAACTCCCACGTGTAGACCAAGGAGGCTGGTGCATTATAACACACCAAGAAGAGTGGGTAAGATTGTCAAGCTAAGGTGTAAGCAAGATTATAAGCATTAGTGTCATCAAGGGTGGTAAAAACAAGCTTAATAGGGGCAGATGGGGGGCTCAAGTGATAAACTCAAGAGTTTGAGGTTGAAATGTAGGGTCGAGATCCAACACAATAAGTGGAAATGACTTGGCATGAACATGGAAGGGTCGTGCCTCAATAGTGCTCGAATGGATGGATGTCTAGGAGTCCCAAATATAAAGTTGACTCACAGGTCAATTCTTAATAAGCATGCTCGAGTGAGCTACGAAGGCTGATGACCTTCCGAGGCTTGAATGGCATCATGAAACATCGATAGGACACAAGAGTTCTAAGTTAGCATTAAACTGAGTCGATATGTCCCAACAAGCATTATAATGGCTCGTTAAGCTTCGATTTACATAGAAATGACCCAGTAAGCATTATAATTCCTCGATAGGTCCCAATAAGTGCTAAAATCACCTAATAAGCTTTAGTTGAGCATTTTAGGTCTGCTTGACCCAACAAAAGGTTCGAACACATCCCAGTGAAGTTACGAATCAATGTAGATGCATGTGGGTCGTATTGTTGAGAACCTAGATGATGAAATGAGATGTGATGTTGCATTTGAATGACTTTAACTTAAAGTAAAGGTAAGGTTGAGAAACTTAGGACTTAACCTAGAGTAAAAGCAAGTCGGCTATAATTGCAATTGAAGGAAAATACACACATAGATGACACATATGGTTGAATTCTGAGCTATTGCACAAGGACTATGTGAGATCTTATGGTTGAAGATAATCCTTGATGACTTACAAATTAAGAGAGAAGGCTCGTCAAAGTTGTACTGCAACAACAAAGCAGCCTAATATTGCTCATAATCTTATCCAACATGACAAAACAAAGCAAAATGAAATCGATTGGCACTTCATTAAGGATACATTAGAGAAGGACTCGTATGCATGAGTTATGTGCCCTCACCGCTTCAACTAGCAAATGTGCTAACAAAAGAACTTCACAGCTTACTGTTTCATGAGTTAGCATCCAAGCTAGGAATGAATCTATCTATTCATCAACTCGAGGGGGAGTTTCAAACGGATAATCTTAATTTGAGGAAGATTGACGTAATCCTATTTAACAAGGAATTAGCCTTTTAAGTATGTATCCTTTGATCAAGCCTTTTATTGGTGTTCTTTTCTGGATTTATGTTCATCTCAGAAGATGTTCTTGGTTTTGTTATTATTATTATTTTGCTTTATCTTCCTTGTGGAGTTGGTATATTTTGACCATCAATATCTTCTCATTTTTTCAATAAAAGTTTCGTTTCTTATTAAAAAACCACGAACGTTGCAATATTCTACGGATACATGTTTGTGTGTTTGCAATCTTCTGTCTGCATAAAGACCTCCTCAGGTTCATCAACTATAATCCACTTAACCAATGGGAAATATGAATGGGGGAAAGAAGGTTAATAATATATAACCACATCACACCAGTGTACAAGTCTATGTATTTGTGTCTGGCTGTCAGCATACATAAATAAAAGCCCGACAGGTTCAACAGCATGGGGCCAATTTGTAACAATCCAAGCCAACCGCTAGCAGATATCCTCTTTGGGTTTTCCCTTTCAGACTTTCACTCAAGGTTTTTAAAACACGTCAACCAGGGAGAGCTTTCCACACTCATACAAGAAATGCTTCATTCCTCTCTTCAACAATGTGGGATCTCACAATCCACTCTCCTTGGGGCTCAGCGTCCTCGCTGGCATACTGCCCAATGTCTGGCTCTGATACCGTTTGTAACAATCCAAGCTCACCGCTAATAGACATGGTCCTCTTTGGGCTTTCCTTTTCAGGCTTCCTCTCAAGGTTTTTAAAATGCGTGTACTTGAGAGAGGTTTTCACACTCTTACAAGAAATGCTTCGTTCCCCTCTCCAACCGACATGGGATCGCACAATCCACTCCCTTGGGGACCTAGCGTCCTCGCTGGCACACTGCCTGATGTCTGGCTCTATTACCATTTGTAACAGCCCAAGTCCACCACTAGCAAATATGGTCCTCTTTGGGCTTTCCCTCTCGAACTTCCCCTCAAGGTTTTTAAAACGCGTCTGCTAGGGAGAGGTTTCCACACCCTTATAAGAAATGTTTCGTTCCCCTCTCCAATCGACGTGGGATCTCAGAATTCAACCCCCTTGGGGAACCCAGCGTCCTCACTGGCACACTGTCCGGTGTCTGGCTCTGATACCATTTGTAACCGCCCAAGCCCACCACTAGCAGATATTGTCCTCTTTAGGCTTTCTCTTTCAAACTTCCACATAAGGTTTTTAAAATGCGTCTCCTAGGGAGAGGTTTCCACATCCTCATAAAAAATGCTTCATTCTCATCCTCCTCAACCGACGTGGGATCTCACACAACAAATCAAATGGATTTGATCATTAGAGACTAAAACTAAAAGAAGTTGACCAATTACTGCTACATAACAACAGAACAAAGAAAAACGAAGGAACCCAGCAAATCAAGTACTTCAAATATGTCAACCAAAACACCACTTAACCAAACAGAATTCAACAACTACGACTAAGAAAAGCTCCAAAATCATTTCACAATAACAACAAAACATGTCTACAAGAATTTCTACAAACAAAACCAAACATTAAATCTCAGAGATTGGCAAAGAAAGGAGGAAAACAAGTAGTATTGTAAGAAAAAGATACCACAAATCTTGATGGGTGCTTCAAGCTCCAACAAATTAGGCTGCTGCAAGAAAAACTCTCTGGAAACTTGACAGAGTTGTCGGATCTCAGACTCGGACAACTGAACCTGCTTGCCGACACGACCACGGACCTCGAGAAGACGATTGATAATATCGTCGAGAAGTGAAGGGTCCATTTGATAGTGTGAAGGGTGTCGAAAGAAAAGGGTCTAGTGGGTGTTGTTGAAATAGAGAAAGGGGAAAGAAAACAGGAAGTCGGAGTCGGAGTCGGAGGTGGTGGTGGTGGGGTTTAATAGCATGGTCGGCTGCCGCCGTCGTCCGCTGTGGGGTGGCTCAAGGATCAAAAGGGGGACTTTGGAGAGAGCTGACTTTGGAGGAAAAAGGTCCGCGACCAGTACCGATAGTAACCAAGATTGTCCAAAATTTTGAACCATTTACGCTAAATCGGTCAATGTTATGCTAATTACTCGCGTCCTTGGAAGAAAACAAAGCCAAAAAAAACACTCCTGTTTTAAAACACAACTCAATTGCCTTCTAGAACATGGTTTTCTCTACCTCTTTCAAAACTAAAATTATATCACATTCTTCTCTCTCTCTCCTCCATCATTCCAAATTTTTTCTTTAAATGATTCACATTTTTTGTTTGTTCTTATTCTCTCTCACCTCTCTCTCTCTCAACTTTCATGACTTTTCTTAAATACTCTAGGTTAGGATCGCATAACAACTCACACGCTCGATCTAAATGAACACAAAGTAGTAGAATACAAAGAATATAGAAAGTACACTTCCTAGCTATATATATGGTTTAGTTTAGTATATATAGTTCTACTTAATATAACCCTCCATTATATATAACTATCTACCATATATAGTTTTACTTTTTTTACTATACATACCTATTTACTATTTATTTTATGTCATTTACCAAATATAGCTTTATAATAGTATTAAGCTACAAATAAACAGCAGACTCCATAACCTAACACTCTCGTAGTCGTTCATACATAATATGTCTTTTTCGTGTAGCTCTTGAAAAGTTACGCAAATCTTTTTAAAAAAAAAAATCATCAAAATTGGCCAATTAAACTCAAAGTTACTGTTTGTTACAGTTTCTCGAAATTTAAATTTAGACCAGCCCAAACCCATCGCTAGCCGATATTTGTCTGATTTGGCCGTTACGTCGTCATCAGCCTCACAGCTTAAAAACATGTCTATTAGGGAGAGGTTTTCATACTCTTATAAGAAATGTTTCGTTCCCCTCTCCAACCGATGTGGGATCTCGCAATCCACCCCCTTGGAGCCTAGTGTTCTCGTTGGCACATCGCTCAGTGTCTGGCTCTATACCATTTGTAACAACTCAAGTCCACCGCTAGTAGATATTATCTGATTTGGCCAATTACGTCACTGTCAATCTCACAGTTTTAAAACCGTTAGGAAGAGGTTTTCATACTCTTAAATGCTTCATTCCCTTCTCCACTGGATGTGGGATCTCACAATTTCAACTTTCGGAACCTTTAAAATTTAGAGTCTTTAAAGTTTTGCTCATTTTATATACATGATTGGAAAGAAATGTTTAAAAATAAATGGTTAGTTAGGTCAAACGAACGTGTATCAATTGTTGTATTCTACGATCTTGAACCCTAGAACCGTGAGTGCAATACAAATCCATTTTAGCTAAAGGACCACTCATTTTTATATCATGCATACGAACGTATAAAAAAAATTAAGTATATTCATTTTTAAGAATTTCAGCTTAAATTTTGAGGAACCACAACTTTAAGCTCGGTGAGCTAAGTTCGATGGTTTTTTATTATTATTATTTTGTGTAATTTTTCAAGATCTACACACTAGAAGGTAGCTTATTCGATCAGGTTTGATCTCCAACCACGCAATCGTGAATTTAGAGAAAAAATAATAATTCAAGTCTCTCATTAGAAATCGTTTATGTATCTTAAACTATTATCATATACTATTTATTTGAAAAAAAAAAATATATTTTTTATAAGAGTATGGAAACCTCTCTTCAGTAGACACATTTTAAATACCTCGAGGGGAAATCCAAAAAGAAAGCCTAAAGAAGACAATATATGCTAGTGGTGGGTTTGAGTTGTTATAAATGATTGTCACATCACCATTAGACCATTCAAAAGAGACTGACAAGTTTGTCCAAACTCATGCTCAGCAAGGGCATATGTGTGTCATTAGAGCATTGGAAGAGATTGATAGGTCTGTACTGACTCGTACTCAAGCTAGGGCATATGTGTCCACCAACAGAGATACTGGAAGGTCCGACACCACGGTGATAGGTACACTACCAATTCTAGGTCATTACGCTTTTACAATATTTGATTATGGTTCAACACATTTTCATTTTGTTAAACAAGCAGGGTTCGAACTAGACCCCTTATTGCATGTATTGTCTGTAAGTACCCCTAGCATAGACCTGATAATAGTTATTAGGTACACTACCGATTCTAGGTAATTACACTTTCACAATATTTGATTCTAGTTCGATGTTTTTTCCTTTTGCTAAACAAGCAGGGTTCAAACTACAACCCTTATTGCATGTATTGACGATAAGTACCCTTCAAGTAGACTTAGTAGCTAAGGATAGAGTAAAAGATGACCAAGTAACCGTAGCTGATCGAACCCTAAGCGTAGACCTAACAGTAGTTAGTATGACATATTTCAATGTAATACTAGGTATGGACTGGTTAGCTAAACACCACGCTAGTATAAACTGCCATAAAAAAAATATAATAGTTTCCCCATTGTCGGGACCCAACTTTAAGTTTAAAGGTACCTGCATCGGAACTACCCCGAAGGTAGTCTCAATGATGAAAGCTAAGAGACTAGTTCAACAAGGGGTTGAGTTATATTAGCATGTGCAATAGATGTAAGAGGAAAAGAAAAGACGTTAGATACAGTACCAATGGTGAAGGAGTTTCAGGAAGACCTACCAGGAATATTCCCTTCCTGAGATGTAGATTTCGCATAAAACTCAAGCCAGGAACCGGGCTTATTTCCAAACCACCCTATCGCATGGCGCCAACAGAGCTAAAAGAACTCAAGACACGTTTTTAAAATCTTGAGAGAAAGCCCGAAAGAGAAAGTCTAAAGAGGACAATATTTACGGGTGATGAGTTTGAGCTGTTACAAATGGTATCAGAGCCAGACACCAAGAGATATGTCAATGAGGATGCTGGACCCCAAACAAGGATGGACACGAGGCAACGTACCAACAAGGATGTTGGGTCCCGAAGGGAGGTAGAAGCTTCAATTTTTCTTTGCTATCTCTACCTTTAGCTCTAGCTATGGCCCTTTGCTTAAACTTTTCTAATCGAACTCTACATCATCTCCTCAAAGCTTAGCCCAACAATCTCAATCGTTTTATGAAGCTTCAATAAGATTAATCTTAGGATACAATAACAATGGTGATAATGAAACAAGAAATCTTAATGTAAACCTTAACCTGAACTTTCGATTACCGACAATCAGAACAAGAAATCTTAACTTGAACCTTCGATTAACCCAATGATACTAACAACGTATACACTCCCACAAGAACAACATTCAATCCTCTAAATAATCTTAACCTTCAAACAAACTTAGAGAACCCATCTAATAGATTTTGTTCAAAGAGTTGTTTAAGGATGAGAAATCGTTTGTTTAAGAATATTTAAGCAAAGAGTTGTACAACTTAAAAATGAGAAATCGGTTGTAATAACTCATTTGGGCCGTTGAAAAAGTGTTAGCCGGTGAAAATTTCCGATTCGAAGAGAAGAGACGGCGATGAACAATTGAAATCCATAAGGCGAGCACAAGAACGCACGGTGATTGATGAGGGATGCGAGAGATGGCGAGAAATTAGAGAAATAGGGTTCATCGAAGGGGAATAAAGCCTTGGCGCAATAGAAGTTTTCTGGTGCAGATCTAAAAGATGTCTCAGTTTTACAGTTCTTCAATGGCTTTACTTCTGATTCTGATTCTGATTCTGTGCCTCGGTTACTTGGGCAACTCTATGGCTTACGGTTCTCCTTCCGAGACAACTATGCATACCAATAACTGGGCAGTTTTAGTCTGTACCTCTCGCTACTGGTTCGTCCGATTCCATTCCAACTTTTTTGCATTTGCGTTCTCGTGAATTGATAATGGTTCGACTTCCTGGTAGTCGAGATTGTCTAATTTATGTCGTAAAGAAATTCTATGTTCGATTTCTTGGATGGATTCTTCACGATGGCTGTTCATTTGAGTTAGCTTCAACACATTTTAGATTTGTTTCATTTGTGAAGTTATTACTTTTTGGAGAATAGATTCTCATGTGAAATAAATTGCCTCAAGTTCTTGTATAGGCTGTACAGTTTTTGATGATTATTTCAGTAAGTTGTTCACATTCAAAAACGATTGTAATCTTGTTACAACATCTTCAATAAGCTGTGGATGTGGTTTTTCAGGTTCAATTATCGGCACATGGCTAATACGCTGTCCTTGTACAGGTAAGACGATAGCTTTGACGATCTATTTTCTTCGTAGGATCTAGCTAGGCGTTTTTGAATTAGTTTCGTTTTTTGCTTTTGTTTTAGGACTGTAAAACGGCTAGGAATACCTGATGAGAGGATTATACTTATGTTGGCGGACGACATAGCCTGCAATCCTCGAAACAAATACCCTGCAAAAGTGTTCAACAATGAAAATCACAAAATCAACTTGTATGGAGATAATGTTGAGGTTGGCTTCTCTGAACACTGTTTTTTCTATCCAAAAGGACATAATGTCTAGCTGTGTTCGTTTTAGTGATGGATCTTGTTTGCACCTGACTAACAATTTCATTATCTTGGTATTTCAAACTGTTCAAATTCTTAGCAATTTTCTTAAATATAGCTATCAAATATAATCTGATGCCATCGCCATGGGATTTGGGGTTGTTAGTTAAAATTAATATCATGACCTTTTGGATACCTGATAGAATATCAATGGAACTATGCTGTTTCCTGACGCCAGTTGCATTTTCTATGGCTTCCTCCATTTGGGTTCTAGGACTTTATTTCATTGTACTGATTATATGATTACATTGATTTTTAATTAGTTTTTTTATGATTATTTTATTATTTTCTTAATGCAAAATATAAGATCAATCGTCTATGAAAATCAGGGCTTTATTTGTGTTTATACGAAAATCAATCTTCGAAAGAAATTGTAAAATGAACAGAATTATACTTTACATCACATGTTAATCTTCTGCAAATGCTGTTGTTTGTTTTGTCGAATAAATCTTTTATTCTTTAAGAACTTCCCACCTTTTTTCTGCACCTATATCATTGAGAACCCATTTTATTTTTAATATGATTATTCTTGTTAGTCATAGTTCAAGACATTCAGTGAGTCATGATTTCTTGAAACAATTTATTGTCTTGGCTACACTTAGGTTGATTATCGAGGTTATGAGGTCACAGTTGAAAATTTCTTAAGGGTATTGGCTGGACGCCATGAGGTTGCTGTTCCAAGATCAAAACGCTTATTAAGTGACGAAGGAAGCCACATTCTTCTATACATGACAGGACATGGGGGAGATGAATTTTTGAAGTTCCAGGACTCTGAAGAACTCCAGAGTCATGATTTAGCTGATGCTGTGAAACAAATGAAAGAAAAACATAGGTGGGAATGTTTTTTGCATCGGCTTACAGCACCAATGCTGATTGGATTCGTTTATACTAAAGTAAAACATTAGTATAAAATTGGTTAGTGTTCTTTAAGTTTCTCAATATCAAATTTGGTAGGTTTAGATGGTTGTTGCTTATGATTAGCGCGAGTACATAAAAATTGGTTAAAAGCTAACAATTCTGAATAAAATGAATCAGAGTTCAACTCTTGGAACCTAATGACCATTGACAGCCATCTGTTCTGCAGATTTATTGGAAACTAAATTTCTTTCTTCTTTACCATGAATTTTTATTTTCTTTCTTCTTTAATACGAATTTTTATTTTCTTTCTTCTTTAATACGAATTTTTATTTTCTTTCTTCTTTACTACGAATTTTTATTTTCTCACTTCATATACACCTTGCTGTCATTAATATCGGTGGCAATATTATACTGATAGATTTAAGGAGCTGCTAATAATGGTTGATACTTGTCAAGCTGCTACTCTCTTCAATCAGGTTTGCAGTTACTCCCTAGTCTCTCAATTTAGTTAGATTTAGGTTTAATTAGAGAGTTAAACCAACATTTGGTCATAAATTTGCTTATCCTGCATTGTGACTTTCTTTCATTTTTGTGGGCTATATAAACCAAACCACACATTAATCTAGGACATAAAAAGAATACAAGAGTTTCATTCTCGACAGTTTTTATGGGTATATTGCTAATTTTACTACCAAGTTTAGCTTTCTTCGGAAAACCATTATCTACATTCTGCATTTTATTTATTGTCGAATTATACAGTTTGTGAATGAATGAAATTGGAGCATCTGATGAAGTCAAAAGCTCACAAGGAAAATAAATGTTGTAGCATGGTTTATAAATTGGAACAAAGAAACGACTGAATTTTTAATTAACCAATGAAAACATTTGGGGGATGGGGTGGCTAATAAACTTTGTGGATGTAAACCTGTAACAATTTTCAATACTGAAGTAGAGGTCCTTACTTTATGCAGCTTCATTCCCCAGGTGTTTTAGCCATTGGAAGTAGTAAGAAAGGAGAGAACTCATATTCACATCACTTGGACCCTGATGTAAGTGTGCCCTGATATCATTGTATATATTGCATACTCGGTTTCGTTTTTACCATATATTTTTGTTGCCTTAGATTGTATTTATTTTTATCTTCATCTTCATTAACAGGTTGGTGTTTCTGTTGTTGACCGTTTCACATATTACACACTAGCCTTCTTTGAGAGATTAAATATGTATGATAATACTTCATTAATCAGGTTAGTCTGATCTTTTCGCCTTTCTCTAAACTGTTCTAATCATTATCACCTTTAGGTCCTAATTGTGCCAAAATTTAGGAATGTCTATTTCTTTCCTTGTATTTCCATTATAATCAACAGCTTCATATATAAAGTTGCAATATAGGTTCGATTTCTCTTTTCATGCCTTATTCTGTGACTTTTATTAGAGAACAAAATCATGAGGCATTTTTTCTCCTCTTCAATTGAGGGGAGGCTTAGGTAATGTGTAAACAATTTGATAGAAAGTTGATATGGATCCACCAGTAACAGTGAGTTTACATTGTTTAAGGCAGCAGATTGACTTTGTGTCAATTTCTTATAGTTAATCTTCCTACCTATTTTATGTACACATTTGTGGCTGGCAGCACGCGCCTTTTGGCGTGCTTCAGCATCTGCGTGCTCCTGGCATCGGCCTGTGGGCTCCCCATTTGATTTGTCTTGAAACACGAACTTAGGAGTCTGACATGTGTGCAAGTTAACGGATGCGTAAACTCGTGAAGCGCAAGGAAGCTGACTGGTGGGATCCCTTTGTGGGTTGCACCACCGACCGGCCTTGATTTTTTGAAAAGGGTTTGAGTGTGAGCATGCCTGTTCGGACTCGAAAGATGGTGAACTAATCCTGAATGGAGCAAAGCCAAAAGAAACTCTGGTGGAGGCCCGCAGCGATACTGACGTGCAAATTGTTTGTCTGACTTGGGTATAGGGGCGAAAGACTAATCGAACCGTCTAGTAGCTGGTTCCCTCCAATTTTTCCTTCAGGATAGCTGGAGCCCACGGGCGAGTTCTATTGAGTTTCTCTTTTCTTTTCTACTATTTTAGCAGAAAGTTGTAGAAATCAGTGCTACATGTTTTTGGGTCCTCGAGAAAAGTTCCATTTCATGATGAAATATCCAATTTGACCCTTTCAAAGATAATTAAAGAAATAAGATCTAAGCTTGAGTTTAGAGTAACAATATATTATTTAGAGGGGTTGCGAGGTCTAAGGAAGAGATGTAGGCCTTGTTAAGTTCCATGTCTCTTTGAGTATCAATGGTTATGGCTTTTGTAATTATCCTATTGCTCTTATTTTGCTTGATTGGAACACTTTTTTGTCTTAGTTTGACCCCTTTTGGTGGAAATTTGCAGTCTTTTCAGTTCATATAATCCAAGTTTGTTGATGTCAACTGCATATTATAGAACCGATCTATACCAACATAAACTGGAGGAGGTACGAAAGTTTTTCCGTCCGAAGTATTTGATTGTCATTCTCACAGTTGATCTGCTGCGTTGTGGTCACGAGTAGGTACTAACTTACCTCTTTCTCCTCTCTCTAGGTTCCTGTGACGAACTTCTTCGGCTCAGTGATGGAAACAGTTCATACCGATTCAGCTTACAAGATTGTCCCGAGAAAGGACTTGAACAAGGCAGAACCCGAATTACATCAATTGTCACACCACAATGAAAGAACGTTAATTACTTCAGATAATCCAGATAGATCAAGTAAACCAAGCTCAAGGGTATCTTTCTATTTTTTACCTTTCAACTTCCGAAAAACGTCTTCTATGCTAAAGATTGCTAAGAGAGGGTAAATGGCACGGAATGCAGGATGAACGTGGCGGTTTAACAAGTGTATGGAGAAGTTTGCATAATAAGATGGAAGAGATTGAAGATGGTGATACTTTTGTGAACTATGGGTTGGTCATTATTCTTCCATTCTTAGGGATCTCCATGTGGTTATCAAGGTGAAGAAGCTGCTTCCTATTTACCTGTTTATCGGGTTTTTCTACACTCATCTCGACCCTTTGCTATGTGTTGAATATGTTCTAAAGCTTTTCATGTTCTGAACTTTTATTTGTGGGGAGAGATCAAAATGATGCCTCTAGCGGCTAATGAGTTGATGATAGAGTTGTAGTAATTTCTTTTATGGTTTTTGGTTTAGGATGTGGTATTTTGTTAGTATTCCCTTTGTTGTTCATGTTAGACTTAGGCTATTTCCAACCTAACATTTCTTTGTTCGTCTCCTACTCTTCTCTCCTCTAACTCACCATTGTACGTTAAAATTTTGAGAATATAAAATAAACATTGGATAGAAATCATTAAAATTTGTTTCGAAAAATAGCTATCCTTCCATCGAAAGGAGCTCTGTGAAGCCAGCCTGACATAGTTTCCTCCACCTCTAAGGGTCGTGGACTACACTAGGCCTTCACTCAAAGCCCACGACCCAACTCCCTACTTAGAATGGATAGGCTAGATAACAACTCAAATGACTGGTATCCAATTGCTTGAGCCAACCTCCAACCACTTTGTTGCCCCCATATGGGTTACAAGCTCGACGATTCCCTTATTACAGTGGCTACTTTATAAACACTACAAATTATTTCTTGTTGTCTCATCCAAAGATCCTATATTGATCGGAGTTCTCTTTGCAACCCCTAAGACAGGTATGGTTACTGAATTGACAGCTTGCATTTGTCCTGTATTTTGATTTCTTAGAATGTTCAAGCGTTTCGTTTCGGTCTCTGTCATGAAGTTGCAAACGGCTTCATTGTTGACTATAGTGTTTTTGGTCCTTCTATGGTTGACCTAGGCCCCAGCATGCATTAGACTGCGTTCCACTAACTTTTCTATCTAACCCACTCTCTTCTGGGGCAACTTTAGGGCCTCCATGTGGGGTTTCCACACTTTTGATTAGTGGTGGGTCAACTTCTGTCATCTCGTACTTCCCCTTTGCATATGAAGCGAGGTGAGGGACCTTGGCTTTGACTACGACTATTATGACTGTGATATCTCTGCCATTGTGTTCTACCTCTCTCTTGGGAGGATTCATATTCCCCTCCTCCGACTTCAAGTTTGTCCCTTCTCTCACCTTTAAGGGAGTTGGGTCTATAATTTTTATTTCCACCACTTGCGAAAGCCTGGATCCACCTTATATCTTGGGGTTGATCGATGTTAAGATCAAACAGTCATTTGGTTGTAGCATAGGCCATGGAAAGGTCTCGAACTCTTTGTTTGTAGAGCTTGGTTTTCGCCTATGACTTCAACCCCTCAACAAATCTGTTTGAGACATTACGAATATTTGACATAAGACTAAAAAACTGCTTAATGTAGATTTGGTTATTGCCAATATTCCTCAACTCCCTTAACTTCCTTCTTGCGATTATCTCGACATTCTTTGGGATGAACTGAGAGCGGAGGCCTTGTTTTATGCTCTCCCAAGTGTTTGTAGTACATCGACTATCTTGAATGTCTATGTACTTCGATCTCAACCACAACTTTGCATCATTGGCTAGATGCATTGTTGCCAACGTGAGTGCAACTTTTTTTGCCACGGTATTTGTGGCCAAAAGTACTAGACTACACCCTCAAATTCTCTGAAATCCTTAGACACTTCTAAGACCATATGAACGATCGCTTATTAGTTATTGTATAAGTTCTTAATATATTCTTCCATCGGAGCAACGGAGCCCATCGAACTATCCCATGCTTGAAGCAATTAGCAATTATGGCCTTGTTTTCTAACGCCTCAACCCTAACCATTGATTTACGGACAAGAATTGCCTCTATTCGGCCCGCCATCTCGTCGATTCTATTAGCTTTAGCGACAATCTCATTCATGCGAGATTCCAAAAGCCTTATTCCATTAGAAACTTCACTCAAGTAGAGTAAGTGATCTTCGATCTCTACCAATTAGTTAACTAGGCACTTGCTCAATTATTTTGTAGTTGACATGTTTGTGTACTACGCTTTAAGGAGCAGACTCGACTATGATACCACTTATTACAATCACACTCTTGTGGTAGCAGGACAGCGATCATGCGACACTTGTTCTAACTTGGCGAAAAAGTCAAACGTACGAAAGCTAGACTTTACGGACAACCTTGACGTATGATTGAGTCTTGGGTCATGTTTGAAAGAAATGTTTAGAAAATGTGTGCAAGGAAATATGTTTAAAATAATTTGAAAGAAATTAATGTTATAAGTTAAAAGTGAATAAGCAACAACCCTAGCTTTGATAACATTTAACCAAGGTACAAATAATTGACAACTAGTCAATCCTCCTATAGTACATTTCGAGACATTTTTTGCAATAGCGGGTGTAGACATGATTTTGGAACAGACATGCGTCCATGAACAACATATTCTGGACAAGCATGACTGAGACATCCGACACATAGCCACAGGAAACACACCTTGGACAAGGATGAGCGTGACACATTGTATAACTTAGCATAGCGCATAACATATCAATCATACATATGGCATGTGCGGGACACATGGAACACGTTTTATACCAATGAAAGGGATGGTGGTAGGGTTAGTTTGTAACTCTTTTGTTTCATTTGAGTTGTACACATTCTTACCTTGATCTTATGCAAAATCTCAATAGTAGGCTAGACTATTAGCCCTCATTTACCTACCTCCTCCCAACACAACATAAACTTACACCATTTCCCTTATGATGCTTCAAATAGTGTCATTCCAATGGTTGCCTGGAAACCATTGTTGTAAGCAACTTCATAAAAAGTAGCTTAGAGGCTCAACTATCTACAAAATCCAACACACAAGCGCCTACCAGAGTGCCCAAAGCTTTCTAGAATAAGCAACAAAATGTCGAAAGTAGAATAAGCGACAAAATGTCGACAGTGCGAAGACTTAGGTAAGAGCCTCATATCACACTATATATACTCTACTACGTTCCTCTTCATACTACGTCACCAGAGTCGAAATGTAGGTTGGACTGTGAGTCGAGCCATCTCTTTTGTCTCATGTTCACTTCCTTTTAGGTAATGAAATACTTCAAAATCTTGTGGTTAATGTAGATCTGAGTATTTTTTCTATACAAATCGTGCCCACAAATTTCAAACTCAGAACAACTCCAACAACCCTAACCAATGGGTTGAGCAAACCTCCAACCACTTTGTTGCCCCCATATGGGTTACAAGCTCACATTACGAAGCTCGACGATATGCTTTTCACAATGGCTACTTTATGAAGACTACATCCAATTTTAAATCTATCAATGTGAGATTGTTGTAGATGAAAAACCTATCAATCTCACTTCTTCAAACATTTTGAAAAAAAAAAAGGTATGTATGAGGACTACCCAGAGGTTAATATCGAGCCTAGGAGAACTGGCCTGCTATCCTTCCACCGACAGGAGCGAAAGGTTACGCTGCTCTGTGAAGCCAGCCTCACGCGGTTTCCTCCAACCTCTAAAGACAATAGACACTGGGCCTTCGACCAAAGCCCATGACCCAACTCCCTCCTTGGAATGGACACGCCAGAGAACAACTCCAACAACCCTAACCAATGGGTTGAGCCAACCTCCAACCACTTTGTTGCCCCCATATGGGTTACAAGCTCACATTACCAAGCTCAGCGATATGCTTTTCCCAATGGCTACTTTATGAAGACTACATCCAATTTTAAATCTATCAATGTGGGATTGTTGTAGATGAAAAACCTATCAATCTCACTTCTTCAAACATTTTGAAAAAAAAAAAAAAAAGGTATGTGAGGACTACCCAGAAGATAATATCGGGCCTAGAAGAACTGGCATGCTGTCCTTCCACCGATAGGAGCGGAAAATTAAGCTGCTCTGTGAAGCTAGCCTCACGTGGTTTCCTCCAACTCTAAAGACAATGGACACTGGCCTTCGACCAAAGCCCATGAACCAACTCCCTCCTTGGAATGGACAGGCCAGAGAACGGTTGAGCCAACCTCCAACCATTTTGTTGCCCCCATATGGGTTACAAGCTCACACTACATCTAATTTCAAATCTGTCAATGCGGGATTATTGGAGATGAAAAACCTATCGAACATCTAAAAAAAAGAAAAAAGTGTAATGTCAGGCTGAGGACTACCCAGAGGTTAATATCGAGCCTAGGAGAACTGGCCTGCTATCCTTCCACCGACAGGAGCGGAAGGTTACGCTGCTCTGTGAAGCCAGCCTCACGCGGTTTCCTCCAACCTCTAAAGACAATAGACACTGGGCCTTCGACCAAAGCCCATGACCCAACTCCCTCCTTGGAATGGACAGGCCAGAGAACAACTCCAACAACCCTAACCAATGGGTTGAGCCAACCTCCAACCACTTTGTTGCCCCCATATGGGTTACAAGCTCACATTACCAAGCTCGGCGATATGCTTTTCCCAATGGCTACTTTATGAAGACTACATCCAATTTTAAATCTATCAATGTGGGATTGTTGTAGATGAAAAACCTATCAATCTCACTTCTTCAAACATTTTGAAAAAAAAAAAAAAAAGGTATGTGAGGACTACCCAGAAGATAATATCGGGCCTAGAAGAACTGGCATGCTGTCCTTCCACCGATAGGAGCGGAAAATTAAGCTGCTCTGTGAAGCTAGCCTCACGTGGTTTCCTCCAACTCTAAAGACAATGGACACTGGCCTTCGACCAAAGCCCATGAACCAACTCCCTCCTTGGAATGGACAGGCCAGAGAACGGTTGAGCCAACCTCCAACCACTTTGTTGCCCCCATATGGGTTACAAGCTCACACTACATCTAATTTCAAATCTGTCAATGCGGGATTATTGGAGATGAAAAACCTATCGAACATCTAAAAAAAAGAAAAAAGTGTAATGTCAGGCTGAGGACTACCCAGAGGTTAATATCGAGCCTAGGAGAACTGGCCTGCTATCCTTCCACCGACAGGAGCGGAAGGTTACGCTGCTCTGTGAAGCCAGCCTCACGCGGTTTCCTCCAACCTCTAAAGACAATAGACACTGGGCCTTCGACCAAAGCCCATGACCCAACTCCCTCCTTGGAATGGACAGGCCAGAGAACAACTCCAACAACCCTAACCAATGGGTTGAGCCAACCTCCAACCACTTTGTTGCCCCCATATGGGTTACAAGCTCACATTACCAAGCTCGGCGATATGCTTTTCCCAATGGCTACTTTATGAAGACTACATCCAATTTTAAATCTATCAATGTGGGATTGTTGTAGATGAAAAACCTATCAATCTCACTTCTTCAAACATTTTGAAAAAAAAAAAAAAAAGGTATGTGAGGACTACCCAGAAGATAATATCGGGCCTAGAAGAACTGGCATGCTGTCCTTCCACCGATAGGAGCGGAAAATTAAGCTGCTCTGTGAAGCTAGCCTCACGTGGTTTCCTCCAACTCTAAAGACAATGGACACTGGCCTTCGACCAAAGCCCATGAACCAACTCCCTCCTTGGAATGGACAGGCCAGAGAACGGTTGAGCCAACCTCCAACCACTTTGTTGCCCCCATATGGGTTACAAGCTCACACTACATCTAATTTCAAATCTGTCAATGCGGGATTATTGGAGATGAAAAACCTATCGAACATCTAAAAAAAAGAAAAAAGTGTAATGTCAGGCTGAGGACTACCCAGAGGTTAATATCGAGCCTAGGAGAACTGGCCTGCTATCCTTCCACCGACAGGAGCGGAAGGTTACGCTGCTCTGTGAAGCCAGCCTCACGCGGTTTCCTCCAACCTCTAAAGACAATAGACACTGGGCCTTCGACCAAAGCCCATGACCCAACTCCCTCCTTGGAATGGACAGGCCAGAGAACAACTCCAACAACCCTAACCAATGGGTTGAGCCAACCTCCAACCACTTTGTTGCCCCCATATGGGTTACAAGCTCACATTACCAAGCTCGGCGATATGCTTTTCCCAATGGCTACTTTATGAAGACTACATCCAATTTTAAATCTATCAATGTGGGATTGTTGTAGATGAAAAACCTATCAATCTCACTTCTTCAAACATTTTGAAAAAAAAAAAAAAAAGGTATGTGAGGACTACCCAGAAGATAATATCGGGCCTAGAAGAACTGGCATGCTGTCCTTCCACCGATAGGAGCGGAAAATTAAGCTGCTCTGTGAAGCTAGCCTCACGTGGTTTCCTCCAACTCTAAAGACAATGGACACTGGCCTTCGACCAAAGCCCATGAACCAACTCCCTCCTTGGAATGGACAGGCCAGAGAACGGTTGAGCCAACCTCCAACCACTTTGTTGCCCCCATATGGGTTACAAGCTCACACTACATCTAATTTCAAATCTGTCAATGCGGGATTATTGGAGATGAAAAACCTATCGAACATCTAAAAAAAAGAAAAAAGTGTAATGTCAGGCTGAGGACTACCCAGAGGTTAATATCGAGCCTAGGAGAACTGGCCTGCTATCCTTCCACCGACAGGAGCGGAAGGTTACGCTGCTCTGTGAAGCCAGCCTCACGCGGTTTCCTCCAACCTCTAAAGACAATAGACACTGGGCCTTCGACCAAAGCCCATGACCCAACTCCCTCCTTGGAATGGACAGGCCAGAGAACAACTCCAACAACCCTAACCAATGGGTTGAGCCAACCTCCAACCACTTTGTGGCCCCCATATGGGTTACAAGCTCACATTACCAAGCTCGGCGATATGCTTTTCCCAATGGCTACTTTATGAAGACTACATCCAATTTTAAATCTATCAATGTGGGATTGTTGTAGATGAAAAACCTATCAATCTCACTTCTTCAAACATTTTGAAAAAAAAAAAAAAAAGGTATGTGAGGACTACCCAGAAGATAATATCGGGCCTAGAAGAACTGGCATGCTGTCCTTCCACCGATAGGAGCGGAAAATTAAGCTGCTCTGTGAAGCTAGCCTCACGTGGTTTCCTCCAACTCTAAAGACAATGGACACTGGCCTTCGACCAAAGCCCATGAACCAACTCCCTCCTTGGAATGGACAGGCCAGAGAACGGTTGAGCCAACCTCCAACCACTTTGTTGCCCCCATATGGGTTACAAGCTCACACTACATCTAATTTCAAATCTGTCAATGCGGGATTATTGGAGATGAAAAACCTATCGAACATCTAAAAAAAAGAAAAAAGTGTAATGTCAGGCTGAGGACTACCCAGAGGTTAATATCGAGCCTAGGAGAACTGGCCTGCTATCCTTCCACCGACAGGAGCGGAAGGTTACGCTGCTCTGTGAAGCCAGCCTCACGCGGTTTCCTCCAACCTCTAAAGACAATAGACACTGGGCCTTCGACCAAAGCCCATGACCCAACTCCCTCCTTGGAATGGACAGGCCAGAGAACAACTCCAACAACCCTAACCAATGGGTTGAGCCAACCTCCAACCACTTTGTTGCCCCCATATGGGTTACAAGCTCACATTACCAAGCTCAGCGATATGCTTTTCCCAATGGCTACTTTATGAAGACTACATCCAATTTTAAATCTATCAATGTGGGATTGTTGTAGATGAAAAACCTATCAATCTCACTTCTTCAAACATTTTGAAAAAAAAAAAAAAAAGGTATGTGAGGACTACCCAGAAGATAATATCGGGCCTAGAAGAACTGGCATGCTGTCCTTCCACCGATAGGAGCGGAAAATTAAGCTGCTCTGTGAAGCTAGCCTCACGTGGTTTCCTCCAACTCTAAAGACAATGGACACTGGCCTTCGACCAAAGCCCATGAACCAACTCCCTCCTTGGAATGGACAGGCCAGAGAACGGTTGAGCCAACCTCCAACCACTTTGTTGCCCCCATATGGGTTACAAGCTCACACTACATCTAATTTCAAATCTGTCAATGCGGGATTATTGGAGATGAAAAACCTATCGAACATCTAAAAAAAAGAAAAAAGTGTAATGTCAGGCTGAGGACTACCCAGAGGTTAATATCGAGCCTAGGAGAACTGGCCTGCTATCCTTCCACCGACAGGAGCGGAAGGTTACGCTGCTCTGTGAAGCCAGCCTCACGCGGTTTCCTCCAACCTCTAAAGACAATAGACACTGGGCCTTCGACCAAAGCCCATGACCCAACTCCCTCCTTGGAATGGACAGGCCAGAGAACAACTCCAACAACCCTAACCAATGGGTTGAGCCAACCTCCAACCACTTTGTTGCCCCCATATGGGTTACAAGCTCACATTACCAAGCTCGGCGATATGCTTTTCCCAATGGCTACTTTATGAAGACTACATCCAATTTTAAATCTATCAATGTGGGATTGTTGTAGATGAAAAACCTATCAATCTCACTTCTTCAAACATTTTGAAAAAAAAAAAAAAAAGGTATGTGAGGACTACCCAGAAGATAATATCGGGCCTAGAAGAACTGGCATGCTGTCCTTCCACCGATAGGAGCGGAAAATTAAGCTGCTCTGTGAAGCTAGCCTCACGTGGTTTCCTCCAACTCTAAAGACAATGGACACTGGCCTTCGACCAAAGCCCATGAACCAACTCCCTCCTTGGAATGGACAGGCCAGAGAACGGTTGAGCCAACCTCCAACCACTTTGTTGCCCCCATATGGGTTACAAGCTCACACTACATCTAATTTCAAATCTGTCAATGCGGGATTATTGGAGATGAAAAACCTATCGAACATCTAAAAAAAAGAAAAAAGTGTAATGTCAGGCTGAGGACTACCCAGAGGTTAATATCGAGCCTAGGAGAACTGGCCTGCTATCCTTCCACCGACAGGAGCGGAAGGTTACGCTGCTCTGTGAAGCCAGCCTCACGCGGTTTCCTCCAACCTCTAAAGACAATAGACACTGGGCCTTCGACCAAAGCCCATGACCCAACTCCCTCCTTGGAATGGACAGGCCAGAGAACAACTCCAACAACCCTAACCAATGGGTTGAGCCAACCTCCAACCACTTTGTTGCCCCCATATGGGTTACAAGCTCACATTACCAAGCTCGGCGATATGCTTTTCCCAATGGCTACTTTATGAAGACTACATCCAATTTTAAAT
The DNA here is from genome assembly GCF_002738345.1 of Cucurbita maxima. NCBI lineage: Eukaryota > Viridiplantae > Streptophyta > Magnoliopsida > Cucurbitales > Cucurbitaceae > Cucurbita > Cucurbita maxima. The sequence continues at coordinate 1,040,302 of NW_019272026.1, read as the reverse complement.
CTATCAATGTGGGATTGTTGTAGATGAAAAACCTATCAATCTCACTTCTTCAAACATTTTGAAAAAAAAAAAAAAAGGTATGTGAGGACTACCCAGAAGATAATATCGGGCCTAGAAGAACTGGCATGCTGTCCTTCCACCGATAGGAGCGGAAAATTAAGCTGCTCTGTGAAGCTAGCCTCACGTGGTTTCCTCCAACTCTAAAGACAATGGACACTGGCCTTCGACCAAAGCCCATGAACCAACTCCCTCCTTGGAATGGACAGGCCAGAGAACGGTTGAGCCAACCTCCAACCACTTTGTTGCCCCCATATGGGTTACAAGCTCACACTACATCTAATTTCAAATCTGTCAATGCGGGATTATTGGAGATGAAAAACCTATCGAAGACTACCCAGAGGTTAATATCGAGCCTAGGAGAACTGGCCTGCTATCCTTCCACCGACAGGAGCGGAAGGTTACGCTGCTCTGTGAAGCCAGCCTCACGCGGTTTCCTCCAACCTCTAAAGACAATAGACACTGGGCCTTCGACCAAAGCCCATGACCCAACTCCCTCCTTGGAATGGACAGGCCAGAGAACAACTCCAACAACCCTAACCAATGGGTTGAGCCAACCTCCAACCACTTTGTTGCCCCCATATGGGTTACAAGCTCACATTACCAAGCTCGGCGATATGCTTTTCCCAATGGCTACTTTATGAAGACTACATCCAATTTTAAATCTATCAATGTGGGATTGTTGTAGATGAAAAACCTATCAATCTCACTTCTTCAAACATTTTGAAAAAAAAAAAAAAAAGGTATGTGAGGACTACCCAGAAGATAATATCGGGCCTAGAAGAACTGGCATGCTGTCCTTCCACCGATAGGAGCGGAAAATTAAGCTGCTCTGTGAAGCTAGCCTCACGTGGTTTCCTCCAACTCTAAAGACAATGGACACTGGCCTTCGACCAAAGCCCATGAACCAACTCCCTCCTTGGAATGGACAGGCCAGAGAACGGTTGAGCCAACCTCCAACCACTTTGTTGCCCCCATATGGGTTACAAGCTCACACTACATCTAATTTCAAATCTGTCAATGCGGGATTATTGGAGATGAAAAACCTATCGAACATCTAAAAAAAAGAAAAAAGTGTAATGTCCGGCTGAGGACTACCCAGAGGTTAATATCGAGCCTAGGAGAACTGGCCTGCTATCCTTCCACCGACAGGAGCGGAAGGTTACGCTGCTCTGTGAAGCCAGCCTCACGCGGTTTCCTCCAACCTCTAAAGACAATAGACACTGGGCCTTCGACCAAAGCCCATGACCCAACTCCCTCCTTGGAATGGACAGGCCAGAGAACAACTCCAACAACCCTAACCAATGGGTTGAGCCAACCTCCAACCACTTTGTTGCCCCCATATGGGTTACAAGCTCACATTACCAAGCTCGGCGATATGCTTTTCCCAATGGCTACTTTATGAAGACTACATCCAATTTTAAATCTATCAATGTGGGATTGTTGTAGATGAAAAACCTATCAATCTCACTTCTTCAAACATTTTGAAAAAAAAAAAAAAAAGGTATGTGAGGACTACCCAGAAGATAATATCGGGCCTAGAAGAACTGGCATGCTGTCCTTCCACCGATAGGAGCGGAAAATTAAGCTGCTCTGTGAAGCTAGCCTCACGTGGTTTCCTCCAACTCTAAAGACAATGGACACTGGCCTTCGACCAAAGCCCATGAACCAACTCCCTCCTTGGAATGGACAGGCCAGAGAACGGTTGAGCCAACCTCCAACCACTTTGTTGCCCCCATATGGGTTACAAGCTCACACTACATCTAATTTCAAATCTGTCAATGCGGGATTATTGGAGATGAAAAACCTATCGAACATCTAAAAAAAAGAAAAAAGTGTAATGTCAGGCTGAGGACTACCCAGAGGTTAATATCGAGCCTAGGAGAACTGGCCTGCTATCCTTCCACCGACAGGAGCGGAAGGTTACGCTGCTCTGTGAGGCCAGCCTCACGCGGTTTCCTCCAACCTCTAAAGACAATAGACACTGGGCCTTCGACCAAAGCCCATGACCCAACTCCCTCCTTGGAATGGACAGGCCAGAGAACAACTCCAACAACCCTAACCAATGGGTTGAGCCAACCTCCAACCACTTTGTTGCCCCCATATGGGTTACAAGCTCACATTACCAAGCTCGGCGATATGCTTTTCCCAATGGCTACTTTATGAAGACTACATCCAATTTTAAATCTATCAATGTGGGATTGTTGTAGATGAAAAACCTATCAATCTCACTTCTTCAAACATTTTGAAAAAAAAAAAAAAAAGGTATGTGAGGACTACCCAGAAGATAATATCGGGCCTAGAAGAACTGGCATGCTGTCCTTCCACCGATAGGAGCGGAAAATTAAGCTGCTCTGTGAAGCTAGCCTCACGTGGTTTCCTCCAACTCTAAAGACAATGGACACTGGCCTTCGACCAAAGCCCATGAACCAACTCCCTCCTTGGAATGGACAGGCCAGAGAACGGTTGAGCCAACCTCCAACCACTTTGTTGCCCCCATATGGGTTACAAGCTCACACTACATCTAATTTCAAATCTGTCAATGCGGGATTATTGGAGATGAAAAACCTATCGAACATCTAAAAAAAAGAAAAAAGTGTAATGTCAGGCTGAGGACTACCCAGAGGTTAATATCGAGCCTAGGAGAACTGGCCTGCTATCCTTCCACCGACAGGAGCGGAAGGTTACGCTGCTCTGTGAAGCCAGCCTCACGCGGTTTCCTCCAACCTCTAAAGACAATAGACACTGGGCCTTCGACCAAAGCCCATGACCCAACTCCCTCCTTTGAATGGACAGGCCAGAGAACAACTCCAACAACCCTAACCAATGGGTTGAGCCAACCTCCAACCACTTGAATGGACAGGCCAGAGAACAACTCCAACAACCCTAACCAATGGGTTGAGCCAACCTCCAACCACTTTGTTGCCCCCATATGGGTTACAAGCTCACATTACCAAGCTCGGCGATATGCTTTTCCCAATGGCTACTTTATGAAGACTACATCCAATTTTAAATCTATCAATGTGGGATTGTTGTAGATGAAAAACCTATCAATCTCACTTCTTCAAACATTTTGAAAAAAAAAAAAAAAAAGGTATGTGAGGACTACCCAGAAGATAATATCGGGCCTAGAAGAACTGGCATGCTGTCCTTCCACCGATAGGAGCGGAAAATTAAGCTGCTCTGTGAAGCTAGCCTCACGTGGTTTCCTCCAACTCTAAAGACAATGGACACTGGCCTTCGACCAAAGCCCATGAACCAACTCCCTCCTTGGAATGGACAAGCCAGAGAACGGTTGAGCCAACCTTCAACCACTTTGTTGCCCCCATATGGGTTACAAGCTCACACTACATCTAATTTCAAATCTGTCAATGCGGGATTATTGGAGATGAAAAACCTATCGAACATCTAAAAAAAAGAAAAAAGTGTAATGTCAGGCTGAGGACTACCCAGAGGTTAATATCGAGCCTAGGAGAACTGGCCTGCTATCCTTCCACCGACAGGAGCGGAAGGTTACGCTGCTCTGTGAAGCCAGCCTCACGCGGTTTCCTCCAACCTCTAAAGACAATAGACACTGGGCCTTCGACCAAAGCCCATGACCCAACTCCCTCCTTGGAATGGACAGGCCAGAGAACAACTCCAACAACCCTAACCAATGGGTTGAGCCAACCTCCAACCACTTTGTTGCCCCCATATGGGTTACAAGCTCACATTACCAAGCTCGGCGATATGCTTTTCCCAATGGCTACTTTATGAAGACTACATCCAATTTTAAATCTATCAATGTGGGATTGTTGTAGATGAAAAACCTATCAATCTCACTTCTTCAAACATTTTGAAAAAAAAAAAAAAAAGGTATGTGAGGACTACCCAGAAGATAATATCGGGCCTAGAAGAACTGGCATGCTGTCCTTCCACCGATAGGAGCGGAAAATTAAGCTGCTCTGTGAAGCTAGCCTCACGTGGTTTCCTCCAACTCTAAAGACAATGGACACTGGCCTTCGACCAAAGCCCATGAACCAACTCCCTCCTTGGAATGGACAGGCCAGAGAACGGTTGAGCCAACCTCCAACCATTTTGTTGCCCCCATATGGGTTACAAGCTCACACTACATCTAATTTCAAATCTGTCAATGCGGGATTATTGGAGATGAAAAACCTATCGAACATCTAAAAAAAAGAAAAAAGTGTAATGTCAGGCTGAGGACTACCCAGAGGTTAATATCGAGCCTAGGAGAACTGGCCTGCTATCCTTCCACCGACAGGAGCGGAAGGTTACGCTGCTCTGTGAAGCCAGCCTCACGCGGTTTCCTCCAACCTCTAAAGACAATAGACACTGGGCCTTCGACCAAAGCCCATGACCCAACTCCCTCCTTGGAATGGACAGGCCAGAGAACAACTCCAACAACCCTAACCAATGGGTTGAGCCAACCTCCAACCACTTTGTTGCCCCCATATGGGTTACAAGCTCACATTACCAAGCTCGGCGATATGCTTTTCCCAATGGCTACTTTATGAAGACTACATCCAATTTTAAATCTATCAATGTGGGATTGTTGTAGATGAAAAACCTATCAATCTCACTTCTTCAAACATTTTGAAAAAAAAAAAAAAAAGGTATGTGAGGACTACCCAGAAGATAATATCGGGCCTAGAAGAACTGGCATGCTGTCCTTCCACCGATAGGAGCGGAAAATTAAGCTGCTCTGTGAAGCTAGCCTCACGTGGTTTCCTCCAACTCTAAAGACAATGGACACTGGCCTTCGACCAAAGCCCATGAACCAACTCCCTCCTTGGAATGGACAGGCCAGAGAACGGTTGAGCCAACCTCCAACCACTTTGTTGCCGCCATATGGGTTACAAGCTCACACTACATCTAATTTCAAATCTGTCAATGCGGGATTATTGGAGATGAAAAACCTATCGAACATCTAAAAAAAAGAAAAAAGTGTAATGTCAGGCTGAGGACTACCCAGAGGTTAATATCGAGCCTAGGAGAACTGGCCTGCTATCCTTCCACCGACAGGAGCGGAAGGTTACGCTGCTCTGTGAAGCCAGCCTCACGCGGTTTCCTCCAACCTCTAAAGACAATAGACACTGGGCCTTCGACCAAAGCCCATGACCCAACTCCCTCCTTGGAATGGACAGGCCAGAGAACAACTCCAACAACCCTAACCAATGGGTTGAGCCAACCTCCAACCACTTTGTTGCCCCCATATGGGTTACAAGCTCACATTACCAAGCTCGGCGATATGCTTTTCCCAATGGCTACTTTATGAAGACTACATCCAATTTTAAATCTATCAATGTGGGATTGTTGTAGATGAAAAACCTATCAATCTCACTTCTTCAAACATTTTGAAAAAAAAAAAAAAAAGGTATGTGAGGACTACCCAGAAGATAATATCGGGCCTAGAAGAACTGGCATGCTGTCCTTCCACCGATAGGAGCGGAAAATTAAGCTGCTCTGTGAAGCTAGCCTCACGTGGTTTCCTCCAACTCTAAAGACAATGGACACTGGCCTTCGACCAAAGCCCATGAACCAACTCCCTCCTTGGAATGGACAGGCCAGAGAACGGTTGAGCCAACCTCCAACCACTTTATTGCCCCCATATGGGTTACAAGCTCACACTACATCTAATTTCAAATCTGTCAATGCGGGATTATTGGAGATGAAAAACCTATCGAACATCTAAAAAAAAGAAAAAAGTGTAATGTCAGGCTGAGGACTACCCAGAGGTTAATATCGAGCCTAGGAGAACTGGCCTGCTATCCTTCCACCGACAGGAGCGGAAGGTTACGCTGCTCTGTGAAGCCAGCCTCACGCGGTTTCCTCCAACCTCTAAAGACAATAGACACTGGGCCTTCGACCAAAGCCCATGACCCAACTCCCTCCTTGGAATGGACAGGCCAGAGAACAACTCCAACAACCCTAACCAATGGGTTGAGCCAACCTCCAACCACTTTGTTGCCCCCATATGGGTTACAAGCTCACATTACCAAGCTCGGCGATATGCTTTTCCCAATGGCTACTTTATGAAGACTACATCCAATTTTAAATCTATCAATGTGGGATTGTTGTAGATGAAAAACCTATCAATCTCACTTCTTCAAACATTTTGAAAAAAAAAAAAAAAAGGTATGTGAGGACTACCCAGAAGATAATATCGGGCCTAGAAGAACTGGCATGCTGTCCTTCCACCGATAGGAGCGGAAAATTAAGCTGCTCTGTGAAGCTAGCCTCACGTGGTTTCCTCCAACTCTAAAGACAATGGACACTGGCCTTCGACCAAAGCCCATGAACCAACTCCCTCCTTGGAATGGACAGGCCAGAGAACGGTTGAGCCAACCTCCAACCACTTTGTTGCCCCCATATGGGTTACAAGCTCACACTACATCTAATTTCAAATCTGTCAATGCGGGATTATTGGAGATGAAAAACCTATCGAACATCTAAAAAAAAGAAAAAAGTGTAATGTCAGGCTGAGGACTACCCAGAGGTTAATATCGAGCCTAGGAGAACTGGCCTGCTATCCTTCCACCGACAGGAGCGGAAGGTTACGCTGCTCTGTGAAGCCAGCCTCACGCGGTTTCCTCCAACCTCTAAAGACAATAGACACTGGGCCTTCGACCAAAGCCCATGACCCAACTCCCTCCTTGGAATGGACAGGCCAGAGAACAACTCCAACAACCCTAACCAATGGGTTGAGCCAACCTCCAACCACTTTGTTGCCCCCATATGGGTTACAAGCTCACATTACCAAGCTCGGCGATATGCTTTTCCCAATGGCTACTTTATGAAGACTACATCCAATTTTAAATCTATCAATGTGGGATTGTTGTAGATGAAAAACCTATCAATCTCACTTCTTCAAACATTTTGAAAAAAAAAAAAAAAAGGTATGTGAGGACTACCCAGAAGATAATATCGGGCCTAGAAGAACTGGCATGCTGTCCTTCCACCGATAGGAGCGGAAAATTAAGCTGCTCTGTGAAGCTAGCCTCACGTGGTTTCCTCCAACTCTAAAGACAATGGACACTGGCCTTCGACCAAAGCCCATGAACCAACTCCCTCCTTGGAATGGACAGGCCAGAGAACGGTTGAGCCAACCTCCAACCACTTTGTTGCCCCCATATGGGTTACAAGCTCACACTACATCTAATTTCAAATCTGTCAATGCGGGATTATTGGAGATGAAAAACCTATCGAACATCTAAAAAAAAGAAAAAAGTGTAATGTCAGGCTGAGGACTACCCAGAGGTTAATATCGAGCCTAGGAGAACTGGCCTGCTATCCTTCCACCGACAGGAGCGGAAGGTTACGCTGCTCTGTGAAGCCAGCCTCACGCGGTTTCCTCCAACCTCTAAAGACAATAGACACTGGGCCTTCGACCAAAGCCCATGACCCAACTCCCTCCTTGGAATGGACAGGCCAGAGAACAACTCCAACAACCCTAACCAATGGGTTGAGCCAACCTCCAACCACTTTGTTGCCCCCATATGGGTTACAAGCTCACATTACCAAGCTCGGCGATATGCTTTTCCCAATGGCTACTTTATGAAGACTACATCCAATTTTAAATCTATCAATGTGGGATTGTTGTAGATGAAAAACCTATCAATCTCACTTCTTCAAACATTTTGAAAAAAAAAAAAAAAAGGTATGTGAGGACTACCCAGAAGATAATATCGGGCCTAGAAGAACTGGCATGCTGTCCTTCCACCGATAGGAGCGGAAAATTAAGCTGCTCTGTGAAGCTAGCCTCACGTGGTTTCCTCCAACTCTAAAGACAATGGACACTGGCCTTCGACCAAAGCCCATGAACCAACTCCCTCCTTGGAATGGACAGGCCAGAGAACGGTTGAGCCAACCTCCAACCACTTTGTTGCCCCCATATGGGTTACAAGCTCACACTACATCTAATTTCAAATCTGTCAATGCGGGATTATTGGAGATGAAAAACCTATCGAACATCTAAAAAAAAGAAAAAAGTGTAATGTCAGGCTGAGGACTACCCAGAGGTTAATATCGAGCCTAGGAGAACTGGCCTGCTATCCTTCCACCGACAGGAGCGGAAGGTTACGCTGCTCTGTGAAGCCAGCCTCACGCGGTTTCCTCCAACCTCTAAAGACAATAGACACTGGGCCTTCGACCAAAGCCCATGACCCAACTCCCTCCTTGGAATGGACAGGCCAGAGAACAACTCCAACAACCCTAACCAATGGGTTGAGCCAACCTCCAACCACTTTGTTGCCCCCATATGGGTTACAAGCTCACATTACCAAGCTCGGCGATATGCTTTTCCCAATGGCTACTTTATGAAGACTACATCCAATTTTAAATCTATCAATGTGGGATTGTTGTAGATGAAAAACCTATCAATCTCACTTCTTCAAACATTTTGAAAAAAAAAAAAAAAAGGTATGTGAGGACTACCCAGAAGATAATATCGGGCCTAGAAGAACTGGCATGCTGTCCTTCCACCGATAGGAGCGGAAAATTAAGCTGCTCTGTGAAGCTAGCCTCACGTGGTTTCCTCCAACTCTAAAGACAATGGACACTGGCCTTCGACCAAAGCCCATGAACCAACTCCCTCCTTGGAATGGACAGGCCAGAGAACGGTTGAGCCAACCTCCAACCACTTTGTTGCCCCCATATGGGTTACAAGCTCACACTACATCTAATTTCAAATCTGTCAATGCGGGATTATTGGAGATGAAAAACCTATCGAACATCTAAAAAAAAGAAAAAAGTGTAATGTCAGGCTGAGGACTACCCAGAGGTTAATATCGAGCCTAGGAGAACTGGCCTGCTATCCTTCCACCGACAGGAGCGGAAGGTTACGCTGCTCTGTGAAGCCAGCCTCACGCGGTTTCCTCCAACCTCTAAAGACAATAGACACTGGGCCTTCGACCAAAGCCCATGACCCAACTCCCTCCTTGGAATGGACAGGCCAGAGAACAACTCCAACAACCCTAACCAATGGGTTGAGCCAACCTCCAACCACTTTGTTGCCCCCATATGGGTTACAAGCTCACATTACCAAGCTCGGCGATATGCTTTTCCCAATGGCTACTTTATGAAGACTACATCCAATTTTAAATCTATCAATGTGGGATTGTTGTAGATGAAAAACCTATCAATCTCACTTCTTCAAACATTTTGAAAAAAAAAAAAAAAAGGTATGTGAGGACTACCCAGAAGATAATATCGGGCCTAGAAGAACTGGCATGCTGTCCTTCCACCGATAGGAGCGGAAAATTAAGCTGCTCTGTGAAGCTAGCCTCACGTGGTTTCCTCCAACTCTAAAGACAATGGACACTGGCCTTCGACCAAAGCCCATGAACCAACTCCCTCCTTGGAATGGACAGGCCAGAGAACGGTTGAGCCAACCTCCAACCACTTTGTTGCCCCCATATGGGTTACAAGCTCACACTAAATCTAATTTCAAATCTGTCAATGCGGGATTATTGGAGATGAAAAACCTATCGAACATCTAAAAAAAAGAAAAAAGTGTAATGTCAGGCTGAGGACTGCCCAGAGGTTAATATCGAGCCTAGGAGAACTGGCCTGCTATCCTTCCACCGACAGGAGCGGAAGGTTACGCTGCTCTGTGAAGCCAGCCTCACGCGGTTTCCTCCAACCTCTAAAGACAATAGACACTGGGCCTTCGACCAAAGCCCATGACCCAACTCCCTCCTTGGAATGGACAGGCCAGAGAACGGTTGAGCCAACCTCCAACCACTTTGTTGCCCCCATATGGGTTACAAGCTCACACTACATCTAATTTCAAATCTGTCAATGCGGGATTATTGGAGATGAAAAACCTATCGAACATCTAAAAAAAAGAAAAAAGTGTAATGTCAGGCTGAGGACTACCCAGAGGTTAATATCGAGCCTAGGAGAACTGGCCTGCTATCCTTCCACCGACAGGAGCGGAAGGTTACGCTGCTCTGTGAAGCCAGCCTCACGCGGTTTCCTCCAACCTCTAAAGACAATGGACACTGGCCTTCGACCAAAGCCCATGAACCAACTCCCTCCTTGGAATGGACAGGCCAGAGAACGGTTGAGCCAACCTCCAACCACTTTGTTGCCCCCATATGGGTTACAAGCTCACACTACATCTAATTTCAAATCTGTCAATGCGGGCTTATTGGAGATGAAAAACCTATCGAACATCTAAAAAAAAGAAAAAAGTGTAATGTCAGGCTGAGGACTACCCAGAGGTTAATATCGAGCCTAGGAGAACTGGCCTGCTATCCTCCACCAACAGGAGCGGAAGGTTACGCTGCTCTGTGAAGCCAGCCTCACGCGGTTTCCTCCAACCTCTAAAGACAATAGACACTGGGCCTTCGACCAAAGCCCATGACCCAACTCCCTCCTTGGAATGGACAGGCCAGAGAACAACTCCAACAACCCTAACCAATGGATTGAGCCAACCTCCAACCACTTTGTTGCCCCCATATGGGTTACAAGCTCACATTACCAAGCTCGGCGATATGCTTTTCCCAATGGCTACTTTATGAAGACTACATCCAATTTTAAATCTATCAATGTGGGATTGTTGTAGATGAAAAACCTATCAATCTCACTTCTTCAAACATTTTGAAAAAAAAAAAAAAAAGGTATGTGAGGACTACCCAGAAGATAATATCGGGCCTAGAAGAACTGGCATGCTGTCCTTCCACCGATAGGAGCGGAAAATTAAGCTGCTCTGTGAAGCTAGCCTCACGTGGTTTCCTCCAACTCTAAAGACAATGGACACTGGCCTTCGACCAAAGCCCATGAACCAACTCCCTCCTTGGAATGGACAGGCCAGAGAACGGTTGAGCCAACCTCCAACCACTTTGTTGCCCCCATATGGGTTACAAGCTCACACTACATCTAATTTCAAATCTGTCAATGCGGGATTATTGGAGATGAAAAACCTATCGAACATCTAAAAAAAAGAAAAAAGTGTAATGTCAGGCTGAGGACTACCCAGAGGTTAATATCGAGCCTAGGAGAACTGGCCTGCTATCCTTCCACCGACAGGAGCGGAAGGTTACGCTGCTCTGTGAAGCCAGCCTCACGCGGTTTCCTCCAACCTCTAAAGACAATAGACACTGGGCCTTCGACCAAAGCCCATGACCCAACTCCCTCCTTGGAATGGACAGGCCAGAGAACAACTCCAACAACCCTAACCAATGGGTTGAGCCAACCTCCAACCACTTTGTTGCCCCCATATGGGTTACAAGCTCACATTACCAAGCTCGGCGATATGCTTTTCCCAATGGCTACTTTATGAAGACTACATCCAATTTTAAATCTATCAATGTGGGATTGTTGTAGATGAAAAACCTATCAATCTCACTTCTTCAAACATTTTGAAAAAAAAAAAAAAAAGGTATGTGAGGACTACCCAGAAGATAATATCGGGCCTAGAAGAACTGGCATGTTGTCCTTCCACCGATAGGAGCGGAAAATTAAGCTGCTCTGTGAAGCTAGCCTCACGTGGTTTCCTCCAACTCTAAAGACAATGGACACTGGCCTTCGACCAAAGCCCATGAACCAACTCCCTCCTTGGAATGGACAGGCCAGAGAACGGTTGAGCCAACCTCCAACCACTTTGTTGCCCCCATATGGGTTACAAGCTCACACTACATCTAATTTCAAATCTGTCAATGCGGGATTATTGGAGATGAAAAACCTATCGAACATCTAAAAAAAAGAAAAAAGTGTAATGTCAGGCTGAGGACTACCCAGAGGTTAATATCGAGCCTAGGAGAACTGGCCTGCTATCCTTCCACCGACAGGAGCGGAAGGTTACGCTGCTCTGTGAAGCCAGCCTCATGCGGTTTCCTCCAACCTCTAAAGACAATAGACACTGGGCCTTCGACCAAAGCCCATGACCCAACTCCCTCCTTGGAATGGACAGGCCAGAGAACAACTCCAACAACGCTAACCAATGGGTTGAGCCAACACCTCACACCTCACATCTAGAACAATCACATGGAATTCTACCTCTTTATTGAGTCTAAAAGTTTGTAACATTGCTTTCATTCAATTTGTTTTTTGTGCACTTCTGTCAAATGTGGCTTGAGGCCCGATCATACAACTCCACCACCCATGAGCTTTGTGCCCTAAGTTACTCCATGGTACATATGTATGTTAGATATGGCTGAGCGTCCATGACAACTTCTTTCAAAATGGATTTTCAAGGATAGTGTTAGATAACATGGGCATACCAACATTACGCCCCAACCCATTTGATATATGGACGCACTATCCGATACAGAGTCCATAAACGACATGACATGGACACAGGAGAGTTCATATCCTAATAGAATTTGGATGCATAGATGTTTGGGATGTTCTGGGCTGATATGATTGATACAGGGTTAGTTCTCGATAAACATGTCCGAGCAAGCCATGATGGCTAAGTTGTCTCGAGACATAGGATGACATCATAGATGCATGGGTCGTGAAAAAATGTGAATGAGACTTTCCATTAAGTTCTTATTAAATAATTACGGTTTAATTTCCATTATGTTTTTATTAAATAATTCAGACAAATTGTGAAGTAGGAAAAAAAAAATAACATCGTCTATTATTCACTTCATTAAAAATACCACATACAAACTTTGATGCTCAAGCAATATGACTCTTAATATTACTTAACATAACTATGAGTAAATTGGAGTCATGAGAGTTTAATTTAGATGGGACACTGCAAGAAGAGCATTATTTTCGAGAATTGGAAGTGAAGTGAATTTTGTAACAAAATTCATACCTTCAACTCTCAGCTACCTGCCCACAGTCCTCAATCACAACTGTTTGCTTAGTACTCCCACTGTCTGAACCCACATTCTCCATCGCCTTTACCACACTATAACCATCCACAACTTTCCCAAACACAACATGCTTCCCATCCAGCCATGGAGTCTTCTCAGTGCAAATGAAGAACTGAGAACCATTGGTGTTCGGTCCCGCATTCGCCATCGAAAGGACTCCGGGTCCGGTGTGTTTCATCTTGAAGTTCTCATCTGCAAATTTCAAGCCATAGATAGATTCTCCTCCTGTTCCATTACCCTTTGTGAAATCTCCTCCTTGGCACATGAAGTTGGGGATTATACGGTGGAATGTTGAGCCTTTGTAGTGCAATAGCTTCCCTGATCTTCCCATCCCCTTCTCTCCGGTGCAGAGGGCTCGGAAATTCTCTGCAGTTTTTGGCGTTGTGTCTGCAAACAGCTCCATAACAATCCGCCCTGCTTTCATCTTCCCAATCAAAATGTCGAAGAACACTTTTGGATTGGACATTGTTCTCTGCTGCACCTGAACTTCAAATTGGGCTCTGTTAATGATTAAGATAGGATGATTGTAAGAGTAATGACGAGTTGGCACAGCTGTTAATAAGTTCTTAATCTAAGTATACACAAATAAGTCATAATTGAAAACGGCGTGTCTCCAAAACACGATAATTATGTACTAAACATAATTTATTTGAATGAATGTCTTAAACACGCAATTTCAGATTAGATTCTTCAGACCTAAATTTACTTAAAAAACTGTCTTTCACATATCATTCTCCAGAAAACACCTCGTAATCTTGACAGTGCATTAAAAAATTTCACAAAGCATTGACATTAGCCGTTTTCTTACTAATTTCTCAGGAGACAAGAAGAAAATGAACTACAATCTAAGCCAACATGTAACTTATGACACTCAAGAAGCACTAACAATATGAATCACATTGACAAGGAAGAAAAAATTTAAAACAGAAACAATATCTAGAATCTCCATACATCTCACGCCCTAGTAAACAATAAAAAGTCAGGAAAAAAAAGAGCCTCAATCAAAATCAATGAAAGGCGAAAGACAGATCAGAAAATGTTCGTCGTCGCTCCCAAATCCAGTAGAGGTCAGACACGAAATCGGTCTATAAACTCAAAAGGACGTGCAGTGAGAGCATACGACGAGGAAACAATGTCGCACAAATTTTGAGCTCAGCAGGCAGTCATACAATGAACCTGAAAGCCTTCGATATGTGCTTTGGAAGAACGAAGAATATGGAATTCTAGGGAAAAACTTCAACCGAAAAGTAAACGATGAAGACGAGAGAATGTACCTATGAAGCAGTGAAGTATGGGAATGGAGAATCCGATGGAGAAACTAGAGCTCTCTGTTGCTTATAAAGAGGAGCAGAGATTAGGGTTTTGGGGTTTTAGAAAAGACATGAAAATTTGCAATCCCATCCTTATACTTTTCAATTTGTGATACATTCCCCATAAGTTGCTACTAATTCTTTTTTTACCCTAAGAAAATGAAAATTGTATATTTGGATTAACGAGTTCTAGTTGAGTTGTGTTGAACAAATCTTTTACCCTAACTCGAAATTTTAGATTGGCGGACTCTCTCGTACCCATGTCATATCATTTACGGATACCATACCGAATAGCGATTGCATAATCTAACCTTCGACACGTGGGCTGGAGTGCAATACTGACACACCCGTACCACCCGATACTATCCTTAAAAAACTCATTTCAAAAGAAGTAGCCAAAAACACTCGTCTTGGAACGTTCACCCTCATTATGACACACACAATTTCAATGCACTTCGAGTAGACGTCATTTTGGTGAACAATCATATGGTACAGTGGAGCGTCCGTCTAGTGTTTTATTGATACAAAATTTGACAAGCATTCATATTTATATCCTCTAGTTCCAAATAAAAATATTAAACTCATTCACATGTGTCCCGTAACCATCTCAATCAAATCATTTGTAATTCTTAAAAATGAGTTATATCGAATTATTTCTTTATTTTATTTATTATTTTTTTGAATTGCAAATCCAAAAGCTCTTTGTAAGAGATGATATTTTGGATGGAGGAAATAGAGATATTTTGGTGAGGAGGCGCAGATGTGGAAGGCAAAGGGCGTAAATGGACCAACTGATTCTCTCCGCCGCCTCTCCGTCAGGCTCCGGCCACTCCCATTTGAATCTCCAACAGACCCACCAAATCCATGCCCATTTCATCAAAACCCAATTCCGTAACCCTCACAATTTCTTCTCTCGATCCAATTTCACCCCTGAAGCCAATTTCAATCTCCTCATTTCATCTTACACCGACAACCACCGCCCACAAGCAGCCTTCAACTTGTATCACCATATGCGCACCACTGATGCTGCTGCAGTTGACAACTTCATTGTTCCTTCACTTCTCAAAGCCTGTGCTCAAGCTTCCTCTACAAATTTGGGTAGGGAAGTGCACGGTTTCGCGGTTAAGAACGGGTTCGTATCGGACGTTTTTGTGTGCAATGCTTTGATGAACATGTATGAGAAATGTGGGAGTTTGGTTTCTGCTTGCTTGGTGTTTGATAAAATGCCTGACAGAGATGTTGTCTCTTGGAGTACTATGCTTGGGTGCTACGTGCGGAGCAAATCGTTCGGTGAAGCATATAGGCTCGTTCGAGAGATGCATTTTGTGGGAGTGAAGCTTAGTGATGTTGCTTTGATTAGCATGATTGGTGTGTTTGGGGAGCTCTCGGATATGAAGTCCGGGAGGGCGATTCATGGTTACGTTGTGAGAAATGTTGGTAAGGAGAGAATCGAACTTCCTTTGACGACTGCGTTGATTGATATGTACTGCAAGGGCGACAATTTGGCATCAGCAATGAGGCTTTTCAATGGGTTATCTCAGAGAAACGTCGTTTCTTGGACGGCGTTGATAGCGGGTTGTATTCGCAGTTGCAGGTTTGTTGAAGGGGCAAAGAATTTTAGTAGAATGCTTGAAGAAAACATAGTTCCTAATGAGATCACTTTACTAAGTTTGATAACAGAGTGTGGCTTTGTGGGAGCCTTGGATTTGGGCAAGTGGTTGCACTCCTATCTGTTAAGGAATGGGTTTGGGATGTCTCTGACTTTGACCACTGCTCTCATAGACATGTATGGAAAGTGTGGGCAAGTTGCATATGCCAGAGCTCTTTTCAATGTCGTCGACGAAAAAGATGTCAAGATTTGGAGTGCTTTGATATCAGCTTACGCACACACGAGTTGCATCGATCAAGCTTTTAGCCTCTTCCTTAAGATGTTAGACAGTGAGGTGAAACCAAATAAGGTAACAATGGTTAGCCTACTTTCTTTATGTGCAGAGGTTGGAGCCCTTGACCTTGGTAGGTGGACTCATGCTTACATAATCCATCATGGTGTCGAAGTAGACATCGTTTTAGAAACAGCTCTCATCAACATGTATGCAAAATGTGGAGATCTTAAAACTGCTCGTAGCCTGTTCGATGAAGCCACACAACGGGACATTCACATGTGGAATGCAATGATGGCTGGATTCTCAATCCATGGTTGTGGAAAAGAAGCTTTAGAACTCTTTTCAGATATGGAATGTCATGGTGTTGAACCTAATGATATCACATTCATTTCTGTTTTTCACGCTTGTAGTCATTCTGGATTGGTAGGGGAGGGAATGAAGCATTTTGACAGAATGGTTCATGAATTTGGAATAGTTCCAAAGATCGAGCACTATGGATGCTTGGTGGATCTTCTTGGTCGAGCTAAACGTCTCGACGCAGCTCACAGCATCATTGAAAACATGCCCATGAGGCCCAACACAATTATATGGGGTGCGCTGCTAGCTGCATGTAAGCTACATAAGAATCTGCCCTTGGGGAAGGTGGCTGCAAGAAAGATTCTTGAATTGGACCCAGAAAACTGTGGGTATAGAGTTCTTAAGTCAAACATCTATGCATCCGAAAAGAGATGGACTAATGTAACGAGCATTAGAGAATCAATGAGCCATTTAGGGATGAAGAAAGAACCGGGACTCAGCTGGACTGAGGTAAATGGCTCAGTTCATCACTTCAGATCTGGAGATAAGACATGCACACAAGCAAGAAAAGTACATGAAATGGTGACCGAAATGTGCATCAAATTGAGAGAGGCGGGATACGCACCGAACACATCTGCAGTTTTGTTAAACGTAGAAGACGAAGAGAAGGAATCTGCACTCAGTTACCATAGTGAGAAACTAGCCATGGCATTTGGACTCATAAGTACAGCCCCGGGTACGCCCATCCGAATCATTAAGAATCTGAGGATTTGCGATGACTGTCATGCTGCAACAAAACTACTATCGAAAATCTATGGACGAACAATAATAGTCCGAGATCGAAACCGATTTCATCACTTTAGTGAAGGATATTGTTCTTGTCTAGGCTACTGGTAAGATAAGATTCCAAATTGCGGTCATGTACGTATTAATTTCAACAATACAATTAAGGTACATATTTTTTTGTTATGAGCAAACATCAAAGGAAATTTTTTTTGTTATGAGCAAACATCAAAGGAAAAACCTTGATCAATTTGTCAACCAAGCCACTGTTGTGCTTTTCGATCGCCACTAGCCCCAACAGAATGTCGAATGCTGATCTTCTCATTGGCGTATTTCTGTTGCAGCCATTCAAATCCATTTACATCGAGCTTACCCGAGACTGATTTTCCTTGTTTCCTACGATTTTGTTGTTCCCTCACTGAAGCCCACAATTTCCCAATCGCGTCCCGTTGCTGTGATGTGAACCTCATAACATTATCAAAGGCATGCTTCACTAAGATATCAATGACAGTTTGACACCTAAAGGGAGAAGGTATAAGTTAGTTTCACAACAACACAAGGAACTGTGCTATAGCATTGTAGTCAGTGCAGATTGTACCATGGAATTTTATACCGATGAGCAGCAATTTCTAAACAACTAGTTAAGGCTTCTCTTTGTGCTTTGAGAAAACTCTTAGCCTCCACTTCTTCATCCTGTCTAATCTTGGATTCCACATCATTTTTTCCCTTTGCCCTCTCACCTTTCTTCAATGAACCAGGCAGAAAAGCTTCGAGTCCAAACGGGTCGGATTCTTCCTGGCTTTTCTCTTTGGCTGGAGCAGCATTTTCCTTTTTCTGATGTTCATCATCTGTGTTCTCTTCGTGAACTTTAAGTGCTTCAGCTTCCTCAACGTCGTCCTCCTTAGTAGCAACTGGAAGATTAGAGATGGCTTCTTTTATTTGTGTTGCTGTCTTTGAAAACTACATGGTTCATAAAGTCAAGCATGAAAAAAAGGAAAATTGATGTTCCAAGAACAAAAATAGTACAATGGTCAAAATAACCAACAAGAATCAAAGTCCCCATTCAAGGAATGTTTCGTTCCCTTCTCTAACCGATGTGGGATCTTACAACCCACCCCCTTGGGGCCCAACGTCCTTGTTGGCACACCGCCGTGGTGTGCGCTTTGATATCATTTATAACAGCCCAAGCCCACTACTAGCAGATACTGTCCTCTTTGGGCTTTCCTTTCTGGGCTTCTCCTCAAGGTTTTAAAATGCGTCTGTTAAGGAGAGGTTTCTACATAATGTTTTGTTCCCCTCTCCAACCAATATGACATCTCATACATTTTCTTTGTTTTCTAATCTATTTCCAAAACCATTTTTCATATCCACATTTTAAAACCTTAAAAAGAAAGCCATTTCATAAAATCCTTTTAAAAAAAGACGTTATATGAGAACCTTTTAAAATTACGCTAAGATTTTTGAAGCGTTTCTAGAAGTGATAAACTAAAGAAAGAAAACCCATGTACATTAACGTTTTATATCCTCATATAGCATCAATCACATCCAAAAGGAGCAGTGGCTTTGATTAAACAAGTATGGTAAATAATAAAAGTGAGTACAATCGTTGAACCCTAGACTCAATTTCGGACATTTATGAAGTGTGGAGCATATTACTAACCCAAGAAGTTTAGAATCTAAAGTATGTTCATAGATTTTTCGAAAACAAAATTTTGAGAAATTTGCAGTACTAATTAAACTCGATAACAGTAAACGTAGATTCATTCAGTACGTGCTTAAAAAAAACGTGGATAAAAGAGGAGAGTCGGACCACAAAACTGTCATCTGTCAACAAATCATTTGCCACTACAGCCTGAATCGTCCAGGTTGATAACTGGTTCTTCTGCTTTTTGTTGAGGCACTGAAAATTAAAATAAGAAACCTTGTTAGAAAATTAAAATAAGAAACCATTGTTAGAAAATTAAAATAAGAAACCATTGTTAGAAAATTAAAATCTCATTTAGAGAAACAGACTCAGAAAATATCATTACATCAACTGTAAAACTTAAAATATGATCATCATACTTCCATTGTAGATTGTGCAGCTGAGAACAATGCATGATAATCTCCTCGTACCGAGGGATCAGTACAAGGAGTGGATGAAGACATGGACATGGCAGCTTCAAGTATGGCAAAGAAATGATCACTCGTAGCTGCCTTCACGCTTCCCGCCTGAATGAGCTGTATGGCAAGTTTTGCAGCCTTACCAAACTTGGTGGGGTTCTTAATATGTGAAGCTATCTTCTGCATAGCCTCCATAACTTGGGCCTCTGAGGCATCTGTGGTGGTTTTGAACCTTAAACGCTTTCCCGGTGCCGGTGCTGTAGCTGAAAACCATACTCCATACTTCAGTTTCTACCAAAGTTCATACAAAAACATATTGAATTTAAGTTAAATTATAAATGGTGTCTATTTAGTTCCTAAACTTAAAAAGTTTGTACCATGTTCCTGTATTAACATTAGAACTGTGATTCTTTGTAGTCCTACTGTTAAATAAATGATGACATGATACTCTTTTGTCATTTGTATACCCATGAAAGCAACCTAAATTTCTCAAATTCAGTCATATCGCATAGGGACTGTATAGAATCCAAATTCAAAGTTCAAGAACACAATAAGAACTTTTAAACTTTATGGACTTAATAGACACAACCATCCAAGTTTGGATGCTAAATTTTCATTAAACCTATAATTGAAGCATATGAACGATGTTAGAGACCAGATGAAAAATCATACAAAAATTCTCACTAAGAAATCCTTACAACTCCCCTTTCATCCTTTAATTTTCAAATCCTAATCAAATAGCTCCAGCTCCGTATGCCCAATTCCTATTCCTTAATTATTTCTACTTCAAAGAACTAAAAGAGAGATCCGAGAATTAAAAATCCCCTAAGAAGCATAGAGTTCAATGAAATATAGAGCCAAGGATGAAATAAAATCAAAATCGAAGCGATTTAGAAGGAGAACAGGAGGAGACCTGTGGGATTGGGTTCCAGGGCAGTCTTCGGGCGCTTGAGGGCGCTCTTGATGACCGGCGGAGGGCATGAAGAAGAAGAAGCAGGGGGATTAGGAGACGGATCGGAGGGCCGATTCTGAGTGGTGTTTGCGTCATATAGTTGGGTCTCCGGCGAAGGGTCTATCGCTGAAATCGGCGGTGGAAGCCCTTCGAAGAGGTTATCGGCCATCTTTCCCGGTCCCGCCGATCTCTCGACCGTAGCAGAACTCCTCCACAACCTCCCTGAGCTCGATCTTGACCGAATGCCGAGTTATTTAAGCGATTGTAAGTGAAAGGTGAAAGTGAAGTGAAAAGCTCGTCTCTCAGTTTTGCCCCATTTTGCAAATAAACTTCGAATTAGGGCTTTTGCATTAGCAAATAGCAATGATGGGTTTTTTAAATTTTGGTTAGGTTAAATTTGACTTTACACGTCTAAAGTTTTTAAACTTAAGAAATTATAATCTAACTCTAAGATTTAATTCTCATTAATGGTACGTCAGCTAGCACATCTTAGTGTTCCTTACAAGTATTACTTGAGAGACATACTTGAGTGATGCGTGCCTTCCCGAGCTAGCTTGTTTGTGAGTTAGGGGCATCAATTTTTTTGAAATTTATTTGGTAGGTAATAATTCAAATAAAAATTGACAAACAGGAGTCGAACAGGGTATAAACAGACCTCACGTGCATTGTCATGAACAATAGAAGACTCTTACGTGCAATTTTATGGGCGCATGTCGGGTGTCACAATTGCGATTTCTAGGTAGCGGATTTGGCGATTGTGCGGCACCCACTCTCAGTACTGAGTAGGTCAACCCTATTTCGAGTTACGTTGCCTGTGGTCAGGCAACGTGAATACAAACCTCAGGTCTCGATTTCAAGATAAGATTTTAGAAAGTAGGGAAGAGAGGTTTTGGAAAAAAAGAGTTTTGAAAGCAAGAGGGAGAGAGATTGGTGTTATATGGGAATGTAAGCAAAAAGGCAACAACAACGACTTACTACTATAACTATCGGGTAGGGGGAGGTTGACAACTAGTCGTATCCCCCTATAGTACATTTTGAGGCATTTCATATCTACCAGGCGTAGCTATGACATCGTCGAAACATCATACTCTTAAACAAAACAAGAAAGAAATAATGCAACATGAAAGCGGTAAAAGAAAGCAATAAAGTAGTACAAGGAAAAGGTTTCGGCGTGTCACGAGCATGTGGCCATGGGTGACATGCCTTGGACAAGCATGACCATGACATCTTCCCCCACTTAATTGGTTGATGTCCCTGTTAACCGTCTCATTTCTTCGAACTCTACAATCTGAGGTGCGGCTGTCTTCAGGTCATCAGCACGTTCCCAACTGATTTCTTCTTTTGGAAGTCCTTTCCACTTGTCTAAAAATTCCTGTAAGTTGCGCTTAGGTTTGCCAATGCGATGGGTTCGCTTGACCAAAATCTCTTCTACTTCCTTCTTACTCGAGTACTTCACCGTTACTAATGGTCGTGTCACTTGGTTGCGTTGTTGGTCGTCGTCGTCTGGATGGTATGGTTTGAGGTTGCTTACATGGATGATAGGGTGAATTCTCATCCATGTAGGTAGTTGGAGACGATATGAAGTCCTTCCGACTTTCTCGATGACCTCAATTGGTCCCTCATATTTTCGCACTAGTCGCTGGTATCGATTCCCCCGAAATCTAAATTGTTCTAATCTCAGCTTGATCATGACTTGGTCACCCGCTTGAAACTCTAATGCTCTTCGTTTACAATCTACCCCCTTCTTCATTCTTCTGGACGCTTTCTCTAAGTACGCTAGTGCTATTTCGAAGGTTTGCTTCCACTCTTTGGTGAAGTTGTACGCTTGAGGGCTTCTCCCAGCATAAGGGTGGTCAATGACATGGTGCATCAGTGGTTGTCTGCCGCATACTATTTCAAAAGAAGTTTTCCCAGTCGACGAGTTTTGTTGGCAATTGAAGCTAAACTGAGCAACATCGAGCATATGAACCCAATTCTTCTGTCGCGCATCGATAAAATGACGTAAGAACTCCTCAAGCATACTGTTGAACCTTTCTGTTTGTCCATCAGTTTGGGGGTGATAACTCGAAGAGACGTTTAGGCTCGACCCCAATAGCTTGAACAATTCTGTCCAGAAGGTCCCTATGAATCTCGTATCGTGATTGCTGACAATGTTGGTGGGAATACCCCACAACTTGACTACGTGTCGGAAAAATAATTGTGCGGTCACTTCGGCCGAGCATGACTTGCGGGTTGGGATAAATGTGACATATTTGGAGAATCTGTCAATGATGACCAAGATGGACTCCATTTCTCCTACCTTGGGGAGGTGTGTGATGAAGTCTAGAGAAATACTTTCCCACGGTTGGGACGAGATTGGTAGAGATTCTAGTAGTCCTGAAATTTTGTTTCTTTCAACATTGTCTTGTTGGCAGATAATACAGGTCTTTGTGAACTATACCGCATCATCACGGAGGTTCGGCTAATAGTACCTCTTTTTAGGAGGACATAGGTTCTCTGTCACCCGTTGTGACCCGCCCATGGTGTGTCATGGCATTCTTTTAGAAGGAGTCTCCTCAAGTTTCCCGAACGAGGGACGTAGAGATGATTTCCTTTGGTGAAGAGTAAATTGTCTTCGACCCAAAACTGATGAGTCTTCCCCTCTCTGGCTAACTGCATGATGGCTTGAGCGGTCGAGTCTTTGGCTAGGTGTTCCTCGATACTTTTCCGTATCGTTCCACTTAAATTACTTGCTTGTAGATGAGCTAACATGCATAGAACCGCATGCTCGCTCTTTTGACTTTAGGGCGTTTGTAGCTTGGTTTGCTTTACCTGGCATGTGTTCGAAGTGGAAGTCAAATTCGGCCACGCATTCCTGCCAACGCGCTTGCTTTAGCGATAACTTGGGTGATCAAAGAAGTGACATATGGAGCTGTTGTCTATCTTGACTACAAATTTGGCTTCAAGGAGGTATTGTCTCCAAGATCGTAAACAGTGGACCACTACCAGCATTTCTTTCTCGGATGATGCGTACCTTCTTTCTGCATCGTTTAGCTTTCGACTCTCATATGCAATGGGGTGTCCCTCCTGCAGTAGGACACCCCCTAATGCGAAGCCTGAGGCATCCGTCTCGACTTCAAAAGGTTTCGTCACATCGACAATCCCTAAAACTGGTACTACCATCATGGCATTCTTAAAGTTGTCACAGGCTTTTTGACATTGTGAAATCTAGCTCCACTTATTTCCCTTCTTTAGTAGTTTGGTCAAGGGCTCTGCGCACTTTGAGAATCTTTCCACGAATCCCCAATAGTAATTTGCCAACCCAAGGAAAGAGCGCACTTTTGTCACTGAGGAGAGCGTCTTCCACTCCTTGATGACTTTGACTTTCTCCTCTTCCATACCTACCTTGTCTACTTCTATTACATGTCCAAGGAAGTTGATTCGCTATTGTGCAAACGCGCATTTTTCCCTTTATACATATAGTTGGTGTTCACTCAACTTTTCAAAAACTAATCGCAGGGGGTGTTCATGCTCTTCCATGGTGGAGCTGTAGACCACTATGTCGTCCAAAGAGACTACCACAAACTTATCGAGATACTCATGGATTTGGTTCATCAAGGTGCAGAATATGACCGGGGCATTAGTCAACCCAAAAGGCATGACTAGGAATTCAAAGGCCCCATATCTAGTGACGCAAGTCGTTTTAGGCACATCTCTCTCAGCAATCCTAACTTGATAATATCCCAACCTTAGGTCAAGTTTCAAGAAATACTTTGCGCCATGTAGTCGATCGAACAAGTCGGTAATGATGGGTAGAGGGTATTTATTCCTGACAGTGATTTTGTTTAGGGTACGGTAGACTATGCATAGGCGAAGACTCCCATCCTTCTCTTCTTCTGAAATAATACTAAGGTTCCATAGGGGCTTTTGGAGGTCTGATGAATCCAACAGTAAGTAGTTCATCCAGCTACTTTCGTAGCTCCACTAACTCGAGTGGAGCCATTCTATAAGAGTTCTTTGTTGGGGTCTCAACCCTAGTATTAGTTCAATCTCGTGGTCTATGCTTCGACGAGGTGGTAAAGTTTTTGGTATACTCTTACTTTGCAATACTCTTCTAGTACACGCTTTATTTCTACGGGAACAATGTCAACCATACTTTCAATTTCCACCATTGGAATGGCCATGAACGTTGGTTCATTACGTGCAAGACCATGTTTAAGTTGGAGCGTCGAAATCATCTTGATTCCATTGGGCTGTTTGATGCGTGTCTGAACAACAGTTGGAGTTGACCCTATTATGACTAGGCAATTGGCCAAGGGTATAGGGGTCACCTTATGTTCCAAAAGGAATTCCATCTCGAGTACCACATCAAAGTCATCCATTTTGACGATTACAAAGTCCACCAAACTACTTCATGTTCCCAACTTAAGTGTCGTCTTCCTCGTTATTCCGAGAATCGATAAGGCTGTTGGGTTTTATGTCCTAAAACTCATAGTTTGTAAACAAAAACATATTCTATTTTCAATAAAGCTATTATTGTTGTTTATTCAGTAAAGATTGTTATTGAATAAAGTGAACTTACGATCATTAATCTAAATCCAATAAACTAAGAACACTCTGGCTATAGTATGATTACTTGAACTATATGTAGAGACATAAGAGTTGATCAAGTTCAAGTATATAGTCAAAATTATCTATAGTATAAGGATAAGGCTGAGTACCTTATTTTGGGGACACTATGGATGCGGCTCACTTTTATAAATAATGTGATCACTAAAATTGTACATGTGGAGACATGTGAGTGGGGGCGTCCTATGCAATGAGTATTGCATAAGATTGGACCATGAAGAAAATCACTCTCACTTTATAATGACGTTTACTATTGAGACTGATTTTCTTTTCATTCAATGACCTAGGTAACTCGATCTTAATCTTGAGCTAACCATGAACCCCTGTTTATTTGGAATTATCCTTAGATTTGCATGGGTGAGAGTGGCTCAAGTTCGCCGACTCAATAGGCCTCACATTTCAGGGGTAAGACGGGGTAAATGGCTGGGGACGTGGGTTGCAAGATGAAATTCACTCCTACCCACTTTTAGGGATAGAAGAGAGGTAATTCCCTTAAGTACTGACTCCAGGTCTTGAACAAGGGGCCCCACCCTCTCATTGGCCTGAGAGGGATTCGGTTTACTTGTTGAATCACAAACCAATTGTTCATTAGAGGATCAGTGAGATATAAGAAACAAGAAGTAACTTCAGGCGTAAAACGGTAAATTGACCCAACTCTACGAACAACCTGTGAAGGATCGACTTACTAATCATGGTTATATCAAATGAACAGAAATATATCTATAGTGAGGGGAGTGCAACTACTAGGCTATAGTGGAATGTTCTAGTAGTTAACGAATGTTGGTTAATAAGGTTAATGAGTTTAACCGGTTAATCTTGGATCTTTGGAGCCCATGATCTATAGGTCCATTAGGTCTCTTTGTTAGCTCATATCGAACTAAACCATAGAACAGTGTGACGAATGAGTTCGAAGTGTTCGAATTCAAATTAGGGAGAATGCACTCCATATATACGATATATTTAATCACATTTTTGTTTTATTTACGAATTAAACAAAAAGAGAGAATCTGAGATATTTAAATAAGATTTAAATATCTTAATTAAATATGTGTCCGAATTAATTGGGATGGGGATTGACATTTGAATTAATATTAAATATTAATTAAATAGTTTAATTAATCATTTCATATTACCTTAATTTGAAATTAATAATTCAAATTGATTGTTGAATCAAAATGAAAAAAAGTCAAAATGTTGACTTCATTTAATGAAAAAAATCCATGTCAGTGGAATTTTGAGGTGTCAAAATTTGGTTTAACCAAACTTGCATGCTTGCCAAATAATACCAAACATTTGAGTGGAATTTTTAGTGTCAATATTTGGTGATCTCAAATTTGCATGAACATGCAAACATGATTCTATAAATAGAGTGATCATAATACATAAAATGTCTTCTTCTCGGTGAAAAACCTTGAGAAAAACCTCTCACAAATACTCTCTTCATATCTACAAAACCCCTTCCAAGTTTAGTCACTCACCGGATTCCACAATCCCGTTCTAAGGCCGGAGGATAGTGCAAAAGACACTAGTGGTGGTTCGAAACTAGTTCGTGAGGAAAAATGAATTTGAACTACAAAAGGTTAATATTCAAACTCATTAAGTTTTAATACTTATGAACATGCTAGTTATTTGCTATAATTGATGTTCTAAAAGTGCCTAAGATCCAAATTGATTCCGCATGTGTTATATTAACACCATCAAAGGCCATAGAATTGATGGCCTTCATCTTTCCCGAGTCTCGATGCAATTTGATGTTCAGCCGATTCGCTTCTTTCTCGGTCATGAAATTGTGGGTGGCTCCTGAATCGACCATCGTATTCTTGGCCAACTTGTGATTCACCCACGCTTCCACATACATGAGACCTTTTGCGATCGGATCTCTTTGTTCCACTGTCTTCTTTTGAAGTGCGGATAGGAACTTCAGGGCTCCCATTTGGGGTGTTTCTACGTTCAGCACTTTCTCGGCTTCTTCGCCCTCAGATTTTGCATCCGCGTCTGCGTCTAATGCGGCTTGAATCGCTTGTAGTGACGACCTCTTTGGGGTTGTCTTGTCTGAACTCCTCCGATCCTCGGTTGTATCCTCCTCCCATTCTGGAGGGATTAGAGGTGTGGTTGCGATTACCTCCACTTGAGGAGGCTTGGTTTCGCCTTGCCTCTTGGAACTGTTCGTTGTTCAAGTCAAACAGTCATTCGACCATAGTATAGGCCGTGGAGAGATCTTCTATGTCGTGTTCATATAGTTTAGACTTCCCCATGGCTTCAGTCCTTCTATGAACTAGAAGATCATATCTAGCTCAGACATCTGTTGAATGTCTAACATGAGTAACAAGAATAGTTGGACATATTCTTGAATGCTACTCGTGTGTTTAAGGTCACGTAATTTTCTTCTAGCCATGATCTCAACATTCTTTGGGAAGAATTGAGACTGAAGGTCCTGTTTTAGTCTTTCCTAAGTGTCTATTGTGCATCGACCCTCTTGGATATCTACATACTTCGATCGCCACCACAATTTCGCATCTTCAGCTAGAAGCATGGTGGTCACAGTGATCTTTTCTTCCTCTGTCTCAGTGTCAGTTGCTTTAAAGTATTGCTCAAGGTCAAAGATGTGATTCTATAAGGCCTTGGCATCCTGAGCCCCAAAGAAAGGCTTGGGTTCAGAAAGTTTAACCTTGTTAGGTCATGTTGTCCTCCGGGTAGGGGTTTGGTTCTCCACTGCCCTTACTACAACATTTAATCTAGCGCTTATGTCCGCTATTTCTACCCTGACTACGTCGAGGGCTGCCTTCACATCTTCAGATAGTTCAATGACCATCTGAAACATCGCTTTTTGGGAGCTATCTAGTCCATCGACTCGCTCCTCAATTAGGCCAGTAGAGCCTGTCGAGTTGTCTCCTCGCTCGAAACCATCATTCTTTGTGGTTTTTGTTTCTAGGTTTTCCATTCGATACATTATTTCTTGAATGTGTAACCCATCCAACCAACCTTTTATCACATAAATGGCGAGGGTCTTCAGCAAGTTCTTTCACTCGCTCATCTAGAAATCGAATACTGTCAGGGACTTCCAGCAAGTATTGCATCTGTTCTTCTATTTCGACTAATCTGTCGACGTGGGACTTGTTCAACTATTTAGTCGAAGACATGTCTACCTGTCACTTTGGAGCCAACTAGGCTCTGATACCAACTATCACAATCGCGGTTTCTAGGCAGCGGATTTGGCGATTGTGTGGCATCCACTCTCAGCACTGAGTGGGTCAAACCTACTTCAAGTTACGTTGCCTGCGGTCAGGAAACGTGAATACAAACCTCAAGTCTCGATTTCAAGAGAAGATTTCAGAAAGTGGGGAAGAGAGATTTTGAGAAAAAAGAGTTTTGAAAGCAAGAGAGAAAGAGAGAGAGAGATTTGTGTTATATGAGAATGTAAGCAAAAAGGCAACAACAATGGCTTACTGCATATAACTATCGGTAGGGAGAAGTTGACAACTAGTCGTATCCCCTTATAGTACATTTTGAGGCATTTCATGTCTACCAGGCGTAGTCATGAGATCACCGAAACGTCATACTCTTAAAGAAAACAAGAAAGAAATAATTCAACATGAAAACGGTAAAAGAAAGCAATAAAGTAGTACAAGGCAAAGGTTTCAGCATGTCACGAACATGCGGTCATGGGCGACATGCCTTGGACAAACATGACCGTGACACCAGGCATAGTGTTGTCTATACTCATGGGTTTTTAGGCTATTAGGTTGGGTCGAAAATTCAGGTCGAAGAAGGGTAAAACAAACTAGGGTCTCGAGCTAGATGCAAGCAGTTGGGTCAATGATTTGAGTCACGAGTCACGCACCGGCTAGCCTTCAAGTCCTATGCAGTGTATTGTTTTCTCTAAAATTTTTTGTAGCCAATCAGACATTGACATGTGTCGTCTTTCTAGAGTCGTGCACTTGTGTTTGATTCGGGTCGAGGTAGTCTCCTAAATGATGAATTTTCTTGATTTATTTCCATAACTTTCTTTATTATTATCTTCTTCCTATTATCTTTTGATTTTTTTAATTAAAATTATTTTCCTACCGTTTTGTTTACTACATAAAGAAGTACAGCTTTGTCAATCATAAAGTTGTGTTATATTCTTTCGAGAACCCATCAAAATTTTAAAAACCTAAGTTCAAGAAACTCCAAAATCAAAGCTAAAAGCTTAAAACACTTTGTGTCTCGATCTTCCTCGTTTATTGATGGATTCGAACCATTCAAATATCTATCTTATCATGAAATTCCACATAAAAACTCTTTAATAAAATTTCAAAAATGTTAACTTTAAAAAATTAATAAACTAATTCACGTTTATAAATACGATGGAAAATATACTAGATAGATTTAGAAAAAAAATGTCAACTAGCAAAAAAGTCTTCCAGAGTTTGAAAGAAGAAAAAGAACATACCCAACGTTATGATTACAAATAGATTATCCTATTCGGTAGAGAATCACGGGCCTTTCAGGGCAAGGTTCTTTAGACTATTGTTCTCATCAAATATACCGAACGTAAGTGAAGCAAGGATTGTGGCCACTCTCTGAGGATGCATGATGAGGAGAATATGCAAAGTCCTTATGCTAGGATGGAGGTCACCCCAAGATGTGTAAACGTTGACTAATAAGATAGTTGGGTTAATAAGAAATCCCAAAGGAAATGTGGTCAGAGGCTTGAGCAATGAGATCCTGTCCTCTTACAAATTAGAGGGATTTAATTTATAGTTGGATCATTAAAAAAAAAAATCATTCGAGAATTAGTAGTACATATATAATTACAAAGCTAAAATGAGTTCTAACTCCGTTATAATTTTGGATAGCTAGTGGAAGATGGATTTGTTAGTAAAATTTATATCTATGGACACAACTCATT
The DNA here is from genome assembly GCF_002738345.1 of Cucurbita maxima. Classification (NCBI taxonomy): domain Eukaryota; kingdom Viridiplantae; phylum Streptophyta; class Magnoliopsida; order Cucurbitales; family Cucurbitaceae; genus Cucurbita; species Cucurbita maxima. The sequence goes on along the minus strand of NW_019272026.1, from coordinate 1,010,585 downwards.
CGATAGCGGGTAGAGAGTTTCAACCATAGAGCAATACTCTAAATGCTTTTTACTTCGAAAGTTTCGAAAGTGTTCTATCGTTCTACAAGTTTTCCATCCGCCTCAAAGCAAGTCCCCACAAGACAATGCAAGTCATTTACTTATACTTGTATTTCATCTCTTCAACAAGTGTATGGTCACATTGTGTATCATAACCATCGCTATCATGCAAATTCACCACGTTCAAGTAAGGATTCATCTTGTCGTGATTTTGTTTCACACTAAATTTCTCTCTGGACTAAGACCCGCTAATTCTTATAGCCTAAAAGAAATTTGACCTTCAAATCGTGTCTATGTATCTTAAGGGAAAGAATCTCAGATTCAATACATGAGACCAATCAACACTTCAAAATAGAAAATTTACAACAATGTAGTGACCCAATATCGAGATAATCGCATACGATACCGACCATATAGCAAGATAATCTAAAATGGTAGGGACCAAATACAAGATTATCTCACACCAAAAGTTTGAAAATTTAATCACCGATAAGCAACTTGTGTCAAATCTCATCATCCATCCCTAGATGGATTATATTCATTTTTACAAATCATCTACATACTTACACAATACTTATTTTTTTTAAGCTCGATGTGAAATTTAAACTTGTAATCGATGTAGAGTACATATTTATTTGATATATATGGCATACATTATTCTCAAATCATAGAGACAGATGGAGTCAGTTTTATTACCCTCACCAGATGTAACGGTCCAAGTCCACTGTTAGCGGACACTTTCACTTTCGGGCTTCCCCTCAAAGCTTTAAAACGCGTCTGCTAGGGAAAGATTTCCACACTAGGTGTATCATTCTTCTCCCCAACTAATATGGTATATCACAATCCACCTCCATTCAAGGTCCAGCGTTCTCTCTGGCACTTGTTTCTTTCTTCAGAACCCAACATCCTTATAGCAAACCGCCTCGTGTCTACCCTCCTTCGGGAAACAGCCTCTTCGCTGGCACATAGTCCAATGTTTGGCTCTAATACCATTTGTAACAGCTCAAGCCCACTGCCAGTAAATATTGTCCTCTTTGGGCTTTCCCCTTCAAGCTTCCACTCAAGGCATTTAAAACACATCTACTAGGGAAAGATTTCCACACCCTTATAAAGGTTGTTTCGTTCTCCTCTCCAACTAATATGGATATCACACTAGATCAGTTCCGACCAACACACGACATCTTAGAGAAAGATTTTCAAAACTAACAAAAAAGAACTAAAGCCCTGATCACATATCAAAATGCAAAAACAGAATAAACGGGTGAGATACGGGTAAGAACACAGAAAAATATAGTTATATATGTATATATATGTTTGTATAGAAGTACAATGAACATTAAATAATGAGAAAGAAAAAGAACATATTTCCCCCCTAAGTTAATTATATACCAAATTTCCCATTAAATGCCTCTTGGCTCCTCCTTTGGCCCTCACATATATATAATAAGCTAGCTCCAAACCAGAGAGACACCTTTTTTGTTGTTAAAACTACAAGAGAATTGCAGAATTAATTTAAGCTTATAAGTTGCACCAATCCCTAATTCAAGGTTCGAAACCAAACCCCTTCTGCCTCCTTTTTTTTTTTTTTAATTTATTTTTTCCTTCTTACTCCTTTGATCTGTACAATATCTTTCCTCAAAATTTCCCTTTATGTTCTCCCAATGATTGCATCACTGAACATGCCACAGCTTGTGCCCAATGTCTCAATTTTGCCTTCACTTGCTTTGGATCTTCCCCTAAATCCATAAAAATTGACCCGAAATTAGTTTATTTTGTTACATGAACACGACTCTCCGTAATATCAGCATAAGCTCTCATCGCTTAGGTCTCATATTAATGGAGATTCGTGATTCCTAACACATTAACAATAGCTATGTTCATATACCTGGACTGCAAACCCTCCATGTTTCAGACTCACTTTTGGGGCTCTCGAACGATGAAGACCTTGCGCCGAGAGATGACGACGAGGTGCTGCTATGGGGCGTAGACACCGGACTTGGAGAAAGCTGTCGGTTAACGGCGAAGTAAAGGTCAAGGGCTGGCAATGTACCACATAGTTTGTGACCATCTTCCTCTTTGAATGCAAACCCTAGCTCAATACAACCTTTGAGCTCATTCCAATCCTCATCAGTCAAGTCATCTCTATCGGTTGACGCGTTCCTTGGGCGGAGCATTTGTCGTCGTCGCTTCTCCCATGCGAGGTCCCTCGGTGTTTCGCACATTGAAAGTTGCTTCGACAAACGCTTCTTGTTCTTTTGGCGCGGCGGTGCCAATGGCATGTGTTTCAGCTCATCCTCCGACTCGTGGAGTGACGGGCACGATGACGATGATGATAGAGATGATGACATTCTTTGGAAGAGTTTCTTGTCCATTAGGGTCATGTCAAAAGAAAAAAAAATTTAAAAGAAACAAAAAAGTGAGTGGCAGTAGCGGTGACGACCCGCCAGCCACACACACACACGAGGTTAGAGGGCTGGGGTCGGGGACAGGGAGGAGGCCGAGATGGGAATTGGTATAAGAAGAAGGCCAGAGCCAGCCCGACCGAGTGAGGGCAGAGAAGAAGGAGAGGGCTTTAATGGGGAGAAGGAAAACAATGATATGGCCATCATTCTCAAGGTGGTTAATTCAGTTATTGTCCTTCCAACCATTCCTTTTCAACTAACCCTTAATATAGTTACTTCTTTTCTAGTTTTCTATACTTAGAATTTTTTTGGATTTAGGGATTTTTGGGTAAAATATTATATTATTCTTGTTTCCCTAGGTATTCTTATATCACGTCACCGGTTCAACTCATTCGGTCCTGGTCGGCTTGGTTAAACCATATTTTTTACTCATTTATACCGTTTAAAGCCTACTTTTCGATCCATTTTTATCGGTTTCACGCTTTTTAATTGAGGAGTTTCATGAAATTTGAGCCAGAGGAAGGAGATAAACTGAGCCGAGGAACTTTCTCGAACAATGATTGCAGTCTTCAATTAATATATTAACGATCGTCATGTTGTCATCGAACCAAGATGCTAGGATTGATCTATTTGACATGTGATTGTATGCTTATGAGCTCGAAACTAATTTTATAGGATTATCGAATTAGCTAATGATGAGTGACTTGTGATCTATTGCATTGAAAATCGGGTAACTTAAGATTACTATCGTGTTCTTCGAATTTGTATTTCATTAGTAGAAATCAACCGAATTATATATGAATAATGAATCATAAACCGTTCCTTTGATTTTTGAGATAAAATTTAAAAGTAGGGATTACGCATTAGAAATTAAAACACAATGGATGAGATTTACCCTTTAGGTATGTTACGACTTAATTTTTAATGTTTCGAATCTCGGACAGGGAATAAAAAGATGAAAAGATGAAGACAAAAGCAATTAAAAATAAAAGATGAAAATTTGATAATATTTAAATCGAAATAAAGAAAACAACACAAAATTTAAATATAAAATAAAATTCAATTATAAGACAGTGTTATTTAAATTTATTACAAACGGGGAAATGAGTTTACAAAACGAAATACAAAAGACTTAAATACAAGAACGAAATGACGCTTTTTACGACCTCCTTTGTAACCGAACAATTCTCGAACGCTCTACCTCAACTGGTAGCCTCTGAACACTTGAAAAAGAAAAGAGAAAGGAGTGAATATAAAAATAGTAAGTAACTAACGTACTTGTAGACTCTCATTGCATTTTTATGCTAGTAAGTATCTATGGACTTTACTATGGAAAGTTTGGGCCTCGTCTCTCGCCTCGAAGTTTCAAACAATATTTTAACTGCTCAATGACCCACTCTGGATTCGAATGAGGTAGTTCACCTTTTTCTAGCATCGTGGATCGGCCGAACAAGTCTCATCTTTAAGGTGAACTACTATTTTGTTCTTTGACATTGGGTAGCTTTCTTTGATGTCATAGATGTCTACTAGATTCTTAGGGACATCTAGGCTGTTTAAAACTTGTATCTTGTTTCCAGGACGTCTAGGACCAACTCCTCAAGCTAATCCACCTTTTGGGTGCACACAGGTCTATGCCTCTGTTCGTTCTTACTCATCCTTATTGTCCAATTCATATTCTAGTCATGCATATTCACTCTCTAGCTCTGGATAAAACATAAAACAACACACTTCTAAAAAAAAACATATAATCCTAGTAGTATAACGGTAATTTTTCATAACATACATACAATACATATTCATCCAAAAACGCCCCTCCAAAGTCTTTAACATGCATTTTTTAACAACCTAAGGTAAGGAATGCTTGCATGCTAGCACCTCATAACAACCTCTAAAGTATTACTTGCCTAAAGTCCATGTGTTTACTTACTTCGATAATGTGTGCCTTCTTGAACTTGGTTTTTTGCGTGTTAGAAGCTCCAAAAAAAAAATTTAAAATTTATTTGGTATGTCCTAGTTTAAGTTAAATTAGAGTTAGTATAGAAATTAGAGCGAAAATAGTCAAACAAAGGCTGAACGGGGTAAAAAGGTAGACTCACGCGCCTACACGCACAGAAGAATGCTCCCCGTGCACCCGTACGAACACACCTAAGAGGGGTGTAGACACTCCCTCGAAGTGACATATGGCACACACTAATTGGCTCTTCCATTGAGTTAGGCAATTTGGGTTGAAGACACAATAAATTGGTTGGTTGAGATCGAGCAAGCCTTCGAGTCTCGATAGACATAAACAACATGTTTTTTCCCTCCTTTTTTCCAAGTATGTGTGTTTCACTATCAGGGTTTAAAGGTCACTACTAGGACGCTAATGTCCATTAGAGCATGATTAGTATCACATAGACTCTAATCCAATTGAGTATGTCCGATAATCTAGCATCACACAGTGCTGGTGCATAATCTGCAAAAGCCAGAGGTACCTTAAGTCGGCACAAACATCGTCGGTCTCTTTAGAAAAAAGGTTGTACTCTTGGATCGTTTTCTCACCTATTTTAGTTCAAAGAGGCTTCTTAATTCTTAAGCTAGGCTACTACAAGGTAGTACTTCATTCCGGAGACACCTTTGAATTGGGGATAAGTCTCTAGCTCTTCCTCAATGCTGAAGACATGCTTGCTTTCAGGTGGTTTATCTCCACATACTGGATCCAGGAATCAATATATCATCCATATAGAGGAGTAGAAACACATAAGAATCAGTGTATTTCTTGAGGTAACAACACTGATTCTTTTCACTGTGGTGGGAACCATTCTTGCACATGAAGGATTCAAACCTCTTGTACCCTTTTCTCGATGCTTGTTTCAGTCCATACAAACTCTTATTGAGCTTACACATCATGTGTTCTTTGCCTGGAGCTGCAAACCTTCTAGTTGTTGCATGTAGATCTCCTCATCTAATCTCCATGTAAGAACGTTGTTTTTAAATCCATTTGCTCAAGGTACAAATTCTCTAATGCAACAATACTCAACAAAATTCGGATAGTAGTTAATTTCAGAAGAAAAAATCTCAGCATAATCAATGTCTTTCCTTTATGAATATTTTTTAACTACTAATCGAGCCTTGAACCTCCTTTTGCCATCTAGTTTAGCCTTGATTTTGAATATCAATTTATTCAACAGAGCTCTCTTTCAGGTAGGTAGCTCAGTCAGCACCCACGTAATATTCTTTTCAAGTGAGCTTATTTCATCATCTATGGCTTGCTCCCACTTGGTTGAATCTTTCACCTTTAAGGCTTCGTCAAAGAACTTTGGTTCTACTTCGTCAGTCGGTAACATATGAGGTAATGAAAATGAATATTTATTTGGTGTTCTGATATTTCTAGACGATCTCCTTAACACTTGCTCAAGTGTAATTTGAGTCACGTCTAGTCTTCAGCAATAGTCTCAGGAGTTTCTTAAGCTTCTAGTGTAACATCATCGGGTGACTTTTCTTGCAACTCAAGTTGAACTCTCACTTGCTTTGTAGTTTCAGAGTTCATTTTCTCTTTGTTCATGTACATGACATTTTCATCAAATGTCACATCCCAATGTCTTAGGATCTTCCTATTCTTATCTTCCCAAAACTTATCCTTGAACATATAAGAGTCATAGCCTATGAAGTAGCACTTCACAACATTAGCACCAAGCTTGTCTCTCTTCTCTAGATCAATGTGAACATACGCAGTACAACCAAAAGTTTTCAAGTGAGAGTACTTGAGTTTTTTTTCTGTTCATACTTCTTCTGGTAATTTGAACTCCAAGGGTACTGACGGCCCTCTATTGATTAAATAGGTTGTTGTGTTCACACCATCATCCAAGAATGTCTTTGGTAGTCCATAATGAATTATCATGTTTCTTGCCCGCTCATTCAATGTTATGTTCATCCTTTCTCCAACTCCGTTTTGTCTTGTCTTACCGAGAACTGTCCTCGTTAATCTAATTCCCTCAATTGCACAAAATGTTTTAAACTATGACTTGTCGTACTCTCCTCCATTGTCAGACCATAGGCATTTGATCTTCAAGCCAGTATGATTTTCAACTTCAGTTTTCCACTTCTTGAAGGTGGCATACACATCTGACTTGTGTTTCAAGAAATAAACTCATACCTTCCAGTTGAAATCATCGATGAATGTGACATAGAACTTTGATCCACCAAGTGATGAAACTCGAGATGATCCCCAAAAGTCTGTATGGACTATTTCCAATTGCATTTTCTTTGGTTCTCTGACAGCCTTTGTGAAGCTAACTTCTTTTTGTTTGTCCATAACGCAGCTCTTACAAAGACTCATATCAATAGTTTTTAGGTCTTCTAAAACTCCTTTTGCAGCTAGTATCTTTCTTCCTTTGACACTCATATCTCCAAGTCTATTGTGTCATAGACTTGGATTGGAAGCACTCTCAGCAATAGCAGCCATGTTTATACGCCTTGCAGTGGTGTATGAGGTTCAAAATTTTGTGTCACGTGCTACCACCATGGCACTCTTCACAATCTTCCACGAACTCTTTCCAACCTGTGATGCATAACGTGTGATATCCAACTGACCAATAGAGATTAGGTTCTTCTTAAGACCAAGAATATATCTGACATCATTTAATGTTCACTGATTCCCTACTGAAGTTTGTATGCAGACATCTCCCTTCCCTTTATTCTCCAAGGTTTTGTTGTCGATAAGACACACCTTCCCAAAATTTCCTTATTTTAAATTTTGAAACAACTTCTTACTTGGAGATTAATGAAATGATGCACCTGAATCCAAAATCTAAGATTCAATCAGGTTATTCACACTGAAGATTAGAGCATTTTCAATATCTTGAGTTGAACATATAGAATCATTCTCATCTTCAAATTTGTGATTATGCTTCTTCTTCAATTTTGTACAATCTGTTTGAAAGTACCTTTTTTCTTCACAATTCTAACACTTTACATTGGGATTGTTTTGAGATTTTTCCGGTTCTTTGATTTTGATCGCACATGTTTGTTTGGGCTCTTTGATTTACTTTTTCCTCTTCCATCAACACTTAGAACATTGGCTGATAAATCTCCAATTTCCCATTTGCGAATACTTTCACTAGAAACTACATCTCGAATTTCATCAAACTTCAGTTTATTAGATCCTCGTGAACTGCTGATCGCGGCAACAACAGTATCCCAAGACTCGGGTAAAGGTGACATTAAAATCAATTATTTAATTTCATCTTCAAAAATAATTTCCACCGAGCTCAATTGACTTACAATCATGTTGAACTCATTTATATGTTTTCAACACATCCACCTTCAGACATTTGTAGATTGAATAGTCTCTGCATCAAATACACTTTTTTCACAGCCGACGATTTTTCATACATATTCGCCTTCAATAGGTTCAACGTCGTCTTCTCCTTGATGATGTTGAACGCCATGTTTCTGAACAGCATCAACCGAATGAACCCTAAGGTTTGACAACCCATTAGCTTCCACTACTCTGTGGTCATGGTATCTAGCTTCACCCCCAACAGGGGTTCATGAAAATTTTTCTAATACAGATAATCTTCAGTATGCATCTTTCAAAAACCAAAATCGAATCCATTAAACTTCTCAATTCCAATCTTTGAACTTTCCATCTTCACAGATCGTAGTAAATCTCTCCTAGCTCTGATACAAGTAATTAGGATCACACAACAACACACACATGCAATCAAGATGAACACAACGAACAAGAGAGAAGAAACAAGAAATATTGGATAAATGATTTATACTGATGACTGTTGGTTTTCACAGAATTTCGGTGAGAGGAAATTGAGAAAATGCGTAACAAAAAGGAGAGAGAAAAATAACTCTGACTGCGTTCAGGTTGTTTTATTTTGTGAATAAATCTTCCTATTTAAAGTAAAAAGGAATTCTAAAATTGGCTGGAGAGTGGCCAACTAAATCTGTGCCACTTCCTTCTAAAACTCGGGTGATCCATTCGACGTGATTTGTCAAATGGTCAAACTCACGATTTTCTGAAATCGTGTGAATAAGAAAAACGGTAAAACAGGTTTTATCTAACAATCTCCTCCTAAAACCTGTAGTATATCTACCTTACTATTTGAACTCCGATCTTTGAGCGTAGTTCTTCAAATTTCACCCGCGCCAGGGACTTGGTGAAGATGTCTCCAAGTTGTTCCTCTGTTCGGATGTAATCAATTTTGATGAGCCCTCGATCTGCACATTCTCGAATGTAGTGGAATCTGATTTCTATGTGCTTGCTTCGTTCATGCAAAACTGGATTTTTGATCAGGGAGATCGTAGCTTTGTTGTCTACGTATAGCATTGGTGGATCACTTTCTCTCCCGATGAGTTCTTCCATTAGTCGCGCAAGCCAGATCCCTTGTGTTGCTGCCATCGAAGCGGCGATGTATTCTGCTTCACATGAAGACAAAGCAACTACCTTCTGTTTTGTTGATTGCCAGCAGATTGCGCCGCCTGAGAGAAAGTAGATCATTCCGCTAGTGCTCTTACGATCATCAACGTCACCGGCCATGTCACTATCACTGTAGCCAACTAGCTTGAGTTTCTCCTTTCCGCTCCCTGCGCAGTATCTTATACCCCAGCCTCTGGTTCCGGCTACATAGCGCAGGATGCGCTTGACAGCCGCTAAATGCTCCTCCCTAGGTGCTTCCATAAACCGGCTCACATATCCAACAGAATAAGCAAGATCAGGACGAGAGTTTACCAGATAGCGTAGACTCCCGACAATGCTGCGGTAATTGGTGGAGTCGACTGTCGTCGTAGTGCCAGCCTTCCTTAGTTGGAGTCGGGCCTCCATTGGCGTCCTTGTAGGATTACTGTCCACAAGTCCAGTTGTGTCCAGCAGCTTCTTTGCGTATGCACTTTGGCAGATGGAGATGCCGGTAGAATTCTGTTGCACTTCGATGCCGAGATAGTAGCTGAGCACGCCGAGATCGCTCATCTCGAAGTTTTTCGACATCTCCTTCTTGAACCTTCCGAGGACTTCCATGTCACCTCCAGTGATTATGAGGTCGTCGACGTACACTCCCACGATTAGTCGCTTCTTGTCATGGCCGTGCGTGTACATGCCATGCTCAGAGGCGCAACGTTTGAATTTCAGTGACAGTAAGGTACTGTCGAGCTTCGCGTTCCAGGCTCGTGGAGCTTGTCGAAGCCCGTAGAGTGCCTTGTGCAGGCGCAATACTTTATTGGGGTTGTTGTTATCCAGGAAGCCAGGTGGCTGTCGGACATAAACAGTCTCCTTCAGCTCTCCGTTAAGGAAAGCAGACTTTACGTCCATATGGTGAACCTCCCAAGAGTAATGTGCTGCAATTGCAAGTAAGAAACGAACGGATTCTAACCTTGCCACTGGCGCAAATACCTCTTCGAAGTCCACTCCTTGCTTCTGGACGTAGCCCTTCGCTACCAGACGGGCCTTGTGTTTCACAACCTCTCCTTTTTCGTTGCGCTTCAGTTTGAAGACCCATTTGAGCCCTATGGCTTGGTGTCCCGGCGGCATATCCTCCAGACTCCACGTCTGATTTTCGGTGATGGATGTCATCTCCTCCTGCATTGCCTTCAGCCAGCACGGGTTCTTTTCTGCTTCGGCGAAGGTGTTCGGTTCATCTGCACTGATGGCATGTAGTTCGGCCACTTCTTCGAGCTCGCGCACTGCCAGTCCAGGTGGTTCACCTCCTCCTACTAGGTCGTCCATCCTCCGGTACCTGGCCTCCAGATCAGTATCGTGATCAGCATCCAGCGTCGAATCCGCAGTCCGTGGTGTTGCGAATTCCACTGGTTCAGGGGTTGCACCTGCTGGCGGCGGTGACGGCTGCTGATGCTGGGCTCCTCCTTCTTCCGGCTCAGTGACGAGGTACTCCACCGTGAATTGATTTGGATTATGGTCTGCCTCGATCACGTCATTCCACTGCCAGAAGGTGCTTTCATCGAAGACGACGTCGCGAGACACGTGAGCTCGCCCCCCTACAGGATCATATAGTCTGTACGCCTTGCTCCCGGGTTCATAGCCGATAAAAACGACCTTCAGCCCCCTAGGATCGAGCTTGGCGAGGTGGGGACGTGTTACCTTCATGTAAGCAACGCAGCCGAACACGCGAAAATGATGTACCGCTGGTTTTTTGTTGTACCAGGCCTCATATGGTGTCTTCCCGTCAAGGCTTCGGGTTGGTGACCGATTGAGGAGATATACGGCCGTCATTACTGCCTCTCCCCAGAATCTCCCAGGCATCCCGGCCGTCACCAACAATGACCTTGCTGTCCCGACGATGGTCTGATTCCGGCGCTCCACCACTCCGTTCTGTTGGGGGGAGTAGGGCGCCGTTAGGTGCCGTTGTATGCCGATTTCGTCACAATACTTACCGAAACTTGTCGAGGTGAATTCTCCGCCTCGGTCTGTGCGCAGCACTCGCATCTTCTTCTCACATTCGGCCTCCGCTCGCGCTTTAATGCACTTAACCGCCTCTGCCGCCTCACTTTTCGCTTGCAGCAGGGTCAGCCACATGAAGCGGCTTTTGTCATCGACTAATAGGAGGAAGAAACTCTTACCGCCTGGAGTCGCCGGCTTGATGGGCCCGCAGATATCGCCGTGTACAAGCTCCAACGGCTCATCGGCTCGATAGGATGTTCGAGACGGAAAGGGTGTGCGCCTCTGTTTGCCGATGAGGCACCCGTCGCACAGCTTGTTCACACCTTTGATTGCTGGCAAACCGTGCACTAACTCCTCCTTCTGTAGTTTTTCTAGAGCAGGAAAGTTTAAATGCCCGTACCTTGCGTGCCACCTCCAAGATACCTCTTCGATCTTGGCCGAGAGACTGACAGGTTGCTCTATCTCTAACTCCAGGATGTAAAGACGGTTTGTCGTGCGCCTTGCCTGTGTGAGCAGCCGTCGTTGATTATCGCAAATTTTGAGTAGTCCGCGCTCGATGGAGATGAAACAGCCTGTCTCATCGAGTTGACCCAGGCTCACAAGGTTAGCCTTGAGCCTCGGGATGAAGTAGACGTCGGTCAGCTTGCGATGCTCGCCTCCCTTGCTGGCGAATAGGATGGTGCCGCGTCCTTCGATCTCTACGATGGATCCGTCGCCGAATTTCACCGTCCCGCGGATCCCCGAGTCGAGTTCGGAGAATGCAGATCTAGCCCCGGTCATATGGTTTGTTGCCCCTGTGTCTAGGATCCATCGCCGGTCCTTGTGTTGCTCGTCCCGCTCGCTGATCTGAGCGAACACTCGCTCCTCCTCCAGTTGAATTGGCTCCCTAGCTGGTGCCACCTTTGCTACGCCCAGCTGAAGCTCTTTCTCGAGTTCAACATCGTTGTTGATTACCTCCATTTCCGTGGATTTGGAATCGAGAGTGGGGACACATGCACTTACCATGAAGAGAGCTGGCTCGTCCTCCTCGGATTGAGCCACATGGGCCTTTTCGGCCTTCTCCTTGTTCCTAAGCTTGCTCCAGCAGTTCCTGCTTAGGTGTCCTCTCTTCCCACAGTTCGAGCAGATTGGCCTGCCATTGGTCGACTCCTTCTTTTGATTCCCATCTTTCCCGCGCATGCGCCCGTGGGAGATCCATGGCTTCTTACCGTCTTTGCGGCTGGAGGAGGACCCGTTGCTCTGGCCGGTGTTGTCACGGAGCTTTAGACGTGCAAACCATTCCTCCTCTGTGAGGAGTAGACGACCCCCCTTGTCGACAGCTGAAATGGTATTTTTCTTCCGCTGCTCGACGTTACGCAGTCTTCCGGTCACCTCTTCTACCGTTAGGTCGTTCACGTCAAGCAATGTCTCGATTGAAATCGCAACTTGCTCGAGGTGATCAGGGACAACCTGCAGCATCTTCTTCACGATTTCTGTTTCGCTGATGCTGCCACCGAGTGTGGTGATGTTGTTGGCGAGCCCCGTGATCCGCATTGAAAAATCATCGACGGATTCACCGTCCTTAAAGTGGATCTCCGAGAGCTCCTTCCGCAACTGCTCGATGTTGGATTCCCGCACTCGCTGTACACCGACCCGACGGGATTTGATTCCCTCCCAGGCCGATTGCGCGGTGCGCTTGGTGGAGAGAGATGCCAGCATCTCTGGGGGCACAGATCGTAATATGGCGGCAAACGCCAACCGATCCTCACGGTACTCAATCGTTTCTCCTTCCTCTGGCTCAACAGCATGCCATAACCCTTGCGCCTGTAGGTTGACGCGGGCAGTCGTTGTCTCCCTGATCACTCGCTCAACGATAACTTGACGCCCGTCATCACGGCGTCGGCCTCTTCGTGGCGGCGGTGATGGAGATGTCGGCACACGGCGAGGACGTGGAGGAGAGAGTGAGCCGGCCCGAGATGGGCCCCACGATGTGTGTGTTTTTACACTTTGCATTTTCTTCTACTCGAACCTGAGACCTGTGGGATATTTGGTCAAAGCTCTAACCACTTGAGCTATTCAACTTGTTTGTTGATAGGTTGGCTCCTCTGCAATGATATACACCGATCTTCAACTTGGCTTTGATACCACTTGTTGGTTTTCACAGAATTTCGGTGAGAGGAAATTGAGAAAATGCGTAACAAAAAGGAGAGAGAAAATGTTGGTTTTCACAGAATTTCGGTGAGAGGAAATTGAGAAAATGCGTAACAAAAAGGAGAGAGAAAAATAACTCTGACTGCGTTCAGGTTGTTTTATTTTGTGAATAAATCTTCCTATTTAAAGTAAAAAGGAATTCTAAAATTGGCTGGAGAGTGGCCAACTAAATCTGTGCCACTTCCTTCTAAAACTCGGGTGATCCATTCGACGTGATTTGTCAAATGGTCAAACTCACGATTTTCTGAAATCGTGTGAATAAGAAAAACGGTAAAACAGGTTTTATCTAACAATGACTACCATTATGTACACCAAGAGAGAATACAGAGAATGAAGAAAATACGTTTTAAAAAGCACTGACTAACGGATATATGTATATGGTTTAATTTACTATATATAGCTTTAACAGATATAGTCACTAACGATATATAAATAGTCAACAAACTCTATCCCAACAGAACAAAACCATACACGACGCCGAAAAGTCGTCTCGTGCATGAGAGAATCAAAAGGAAAATAGTGTTAAATCTTCCAAAACCATTTCTAAATCAAGAAAAGAAGTCAACAAAACACACACACACACTCTCTTTCTCCTGGGCTAAGATATTTGTGAGTACAAATTATGAGTACCAAACATTTACAAATTTCATATTACCAAAATCCAGTTAAAACTCAAAAGCAAAAGGACAACTCCTTTGACCAAGTTCATGACTGAACTCTTATATCCAAATTGCTTCTCTGCTCAGGAATCTTAGCACCAGAGCTTTTTCCAGTCTCCTTCTCCTCATTTACTCTCTCCTTCACCTTGCTACCACTATTCCGACCGCTGACTTTCCCGTTGACTTTCGGAGTCATCGTAAGATTAGTCGACACTGCCCTGATACTACCGAGGCTATGTCGTTTCTCTCGAGCACATACTTTTCCCTTCTCTACATTTGAGTTAACTGCATCACCACAGCTCCTTCTCCGAGTAAAATTTGGCGACTTGGGTCGAGTCAATGGCAGCTGCAATGACCAACATGGATGAGCCAAAGGTTACGAAAAAAGTCGAGCTCTGAAACTCTCACCTTCTTGAGTTCAGCTTTGGGTGGAGGTTCCTCATAGTAGAAAGTAGGCACTGGATTTGCTTTGATGATTAAGCTCTTCCTTAGTTGCTTGATGGCTGCTTCCTGTTCTTCCTATCAACAATAAAAAGTTCTAACAGTTTCTCACGAGTTGAATCGAAATGAAAACGAATGTTCGAGAATAATGTTTCGTTCTAATCAATATTAATAGTTCACATGTTCGACTTCGTGCAACTTAGATACCTTCGTTCTAGCTTCATATTGGCTTTTCTCTGCCTGCAAAGCTTTGTGTTTCTCTTCCAACTTTTGGTAAAACTGAAAAATAAAGAATTAAGATCATCAGCTAACGAGTGATTTAACGGTGTGTAGAACGTCGAGAACGTTTGTAATAAGAAGTGTCAGTTGAGTTACCTCCTTCCTTCTCTCGGCACGACTAGCTGATCGAAATGTCGGAGCAACACAAACCGTTACCTTAGATTTCACAGAAGTAGCAGTACTAAACTTGGCTAAGGATCATTCAAGTAAAAAATGGATTGTGAACAATTTACCATGCGAAAGAAATCAATTACTGAATGTAAAAAGTATTTCGATGTCGAGATTAGGATACGAGGAAGTGATAGACCAATTATCTTCTTCGTCGTGATATTTCTTATCGAGCTGCATATGCTTCCTTAACGAAGGAGGTGAATTTGGCTGTAAACAAGAAGAAAATTTCAACCATTAATCATGACCGTCAATGTAACAATCCAAGCCCATCGCTAGCAAATATTATCCTATTTAGGTTTTCCTTCTAGCTTCCCCTCAAGGTTTTAAAACGTGTGTGCTAGGAAAAGGTTTCTACATCCTTATAAGGAATGTTTCGTTTCTCTCTCCAACCGAGGTAGGATCTCGCAATCCACCCACCTTGGAGGCTCAGCGTTCTCGTTAGCACACCGTCCAGTGCCTGACTTTAAACCATCTGTAACAGCCCAAGCCCACCACTAACCTCTTGGGGCTTTCCTTTTTGGGTTTCCCTTCAAAGTTTTAAAACGCGTCTACTAGGGAGAGGTTTTCACACCCTTACAAGAAAAGTTTCGTTTCTCTCTCCAACCGATGTGGGATCTCACAATCCACCCCCCTAGGGGCCCAACGTCCCACACCATCCGGTGCCTAGTTCTGATACCATTTATAAAAGCCCAAGCCCACCACTAGCAAATATTGTCCTCTTTGGGCTTTCCCTCAAGGTTTTAAAACGCGTCTACCATATACATGTTTCCACACCCTTACAAGGAATGCTTCATTCCTCTCTTCAACCGGGATCTGACAGCCAAACTGTTTCATTCTAGCCTCACTCTAAAAAATACTACTTAAGAAGTTCCGTTATAAATCGAGTGAGTTAGCCGACATGGCGTAGAACTCAAAGACATTTTCGGAGAGCCAGGGCACTCGAACGAGACGTGGTACAAGAAAAGGGCCAGGTCCATCAAATGGTACAACAACCAAAGTATTAAGAGAATATAATACAGAATTAGTAAAGCAACCAAAAAAACAAACAATGTCATAATAGACTTCAAACCAGATATAGGCAGGCAATTACGAACATTAGCTACCTGAGAGTTCTTCTTAGCACAAGGAGATTGCATATTTGGTGAACTGTTGACACCAATATGTGTGCACAGACCGCGCTTTTCGGTTTCCAATGAAAATGGCTGAGGAACAGTGCATTGCCCCCTCATATTTCCTGGAGATTTCGATCCAATTGGGCTCGATTTCTTGTACTCGTCGACTCGAGGCTTCTCGTATTTCTCCTCCGCATCAACATTCGTGCTTTTAGTACTCAACACCTCTTGCTTCTCTTGATATTTTTCAATGATCAAGTTTTCTTCAGTACATTCCTTCACTTCATAGTCCTTGGCCTCAATGTTTCTTCCTGCAACTCTTGGATCAACATGAACTATGTCATGAGCAACCCCGTTCGCCTTTTGTTCGACTTGTACACCACTTGGCTCCCTCCCCATGATGCTGCTGCATAAGGCGATCGGTTAACATGATTCGAGCCATGAACAAGGGTCAAAACTAAACTTAAGATCCAAGATATAATATGACAAAAACAAAAGGTCCACTTTGGGCTTTCTCTCTTGGGCGCTCTCAAACTTCTTAAAACACGTCTGCTAAGAGAGGTTTATACACCCTTATAAAAAATGTTTCGTTCTACTCCCCAGAATGAAATATTATTCATTATCCACCATTAACATTCAAAAGGGAAGAGAATCCAATCCAAGTAGAGACCAATTTTACAGTCACATTATCACAAGAAGTTCAAATTCTCCAAAAGAAAAGTAGAGAAAAACATTAAAAAATGACCAAAGTTTCAGTCCAAAAAGATCTAAATTACCTCAGAGAACCAAAAATTTGAGCAGAGACAAGAGAAAGAGTAAAACCCCACCAAGAAAAAGTAGACAAAAATCAAATAGAACCCAAGAACAACTCCATAGATGACCAAAATTTCAAACAGAAGCAAAAGAGACTGAAAACCCACCAAGAAAACAGAGATGAACATGAAATAGGACGACAATTTAGATCAAAAACTCAGACTCACCAAACAAAACCAGAGAGAGCAACAATTAGAACATAAACAGCAGAGAGAGTAGAAACCCACCAAGAAAATAGAGACAAACATGAGTTAAATTAGAACAGAAATGAGAATAGATCGAAACCCACCAAGAAAACAGAGGCAAACATCAAACAGAGTGGGCGAAAAAGCTCAAAATCAAAAGAAGAAGTGATTAGAGAGAGAACCCATCATTCAAAAGAGCTCAAAAACCAAAAGTAAAGAAACAAACACACATTTTAGGAATGGAAAATCACAGACCTGAAGTATTAGAATGAGAGATAATGTAGAAGATTGAGTAGCGATTATAGCTCGATCTAACAAGATCTTTAACCTCACCCCCCACCCCCCGCCCCCCTCCCCCTCTCTCTCTCTTCTCTCAAGGAATCTCCCTTTTCTCCTCTTCCCTTCCTCCTCTTCCCTTCCTCCCTCCACTCTCAATAACAAGACAAACCAAAGGAAAAAAAAAAGAAATGTTCTGCTTTTTTTTCTTTTTTTCTTTTCAATTCCTAGTCAAAATTGTAAATGACGTTCTCCCAAAACTGGTATCGAACCGTGGGCGGTGGCTTCCATGTATATAACCTTCGAATCTATAGCTCGATTACAAATATAAATATTTTTTTTACCATTAAGTAAGATAGGATTGAATTGTAACCGTGGATTGGTCGATCAAAATATTAATTTTTTATGTTTTTATTTTTATTTATTATTTTTTTTTCTTTTTTGGGTTCAGAAGATAAGTAACGGCGGGGCGTTAAGTTGAACGGCAGAAAATTTGAAACGGGGTGGAGGCAAGAGAAGAACGGAGTCTGTTGGGACGTGGGGCCCACCTGCAAATGTCAAATTGGCCACGAATCAGATTTGTTTGGAGAACCCTCTATTTTGATTCGACATACAATAATATTTTTTATTTTAATTTTTTTTTTCTTTTTTTCAAATTTAATAAGGTAGAAAATTAAATCAATTTTTAAAATGGTAATTTTGAGTTATTTTCGAATTAAATTCTTTTGGCTGAATTTTACAAAAATAAATAATAATAAATAACGATTTTGGATGATTTCTGTATGTTTTAGGCTTAATATTTTAATTTGTTACGATAACCCTCCAATCAAATATTTTTTTATACAGTCTTATTATAGTGATTGACTAAGAGCTCAAACGGTGGTGTGATAGAGAAGTTTAGTTACTTAACTCTAAAACCACTAGTTAAAACTCTGTCCAAACCTCAACTTTTAAGGTTATGACTCGGGGTCTCATCTAACTTCTATTAAAGTTGTCTATGACCCCACTAACGAAGTGACAAGGTTAACTTGACAATCTTTGTCATTCTTCTTGATATGATAGATGATGTATCGTGTTCTTCGGTTACATCATGACACTGATCTCTCTCAACCCATGACATAGCCTAATAGACAACATTCGTATGCTATAATTACTCTTGTTCCTAATATAGGAGTGGCAATCATTCCATCCTTCATCAGTTGAAATTTTAAAATCAAATGTGTTCTTGAACTTATAACTTGAATAAACAAAGTGAGCTAATAATGGGTCAACTCCGACTCGCTCACCAATTAGGACTAGCACGAGTCTTAGGCAAAAAATTAGGGTCATTGTTGATTAGATCTTGTGACAATTCTTGTTCTTGTGTCCCTTGACAAAGACATGAGTGTGGGCAGGGCAAAGAAGCTGACCTAACCTCTGCCCATATTATTCAGATCCGACATTTTAATTTCTAATTATTTTTATTTTTTTCTTTTTGTGTATATTCAAGAAATTTAATATAAAGAGGACAAACAAAAAAGCATCCAAGGAATTATTATTTATTATCATTATTATTATTATTATTTGATAGAATGACCCAAGAATTACCTAACGGATGTGAATGCCATAAACCTCTATGAAGGTTGAGTTTCTCATGGGCCCCACTTGCTATATTGATACATGCTCCAAGTTGGGGTTCTGTCTGTGATATTCCACAAACGGCTCTAAAATTAAGTCTCTATAAGTAAAATATGTAAGCTTGCTAAATTTGGTGTTACTTGAACGTCAAACAGATAGACGATTCAGGTTGGTTTATAATTCCTTGTTAATTTCCACGTTGGGGAGGGCGCTGTGTTGATTGTCCACCACTCGAGGCCTATGTGAGCTACTCTGTGGTACATAAGTGTTTCATGATGTGGGCGAGAATGGTAAGATGAGTGTCATGGGTATTTTCCTTTTGTATCAAGTGTCATGGATGAGTTAACAGTGCATCGCGTTGCATTGGAGGTTGCAGTATAGGGTAGACTTCTGCCCAATGTAATTTCCTTTTGATGAATGTACTCGAAGAGCTACGAATGTGGCTGATATCACAAGGCTGAAGATAGTATCACGAAGCATTAATGAAACTAAATAGTGTTTTATTCCGATACTTGATACTTAAATGATAAATATTATATGTTTAGCTTACGGAAAAAATTTAAATAAATTTACGAAAATTAAAAAAAAAAAAAAGTTAATAAAGACTACACAAAATGAGTAAGTAATTAATATTCTATTTTGATTTAGTTAGAAATTTATTTGGAGTTGCCTTGCAGTTATTTACTTTCTTTTTTTGATCCTACAAAATTTATTTATTTCATTAACTACCATTTATTATTGTGAAGTAATTTCCCTTAATTTATTACGACATGTCGTTACAATTTAAGTTCAAATTTTTATTTTTTTAAATTAAGTAATAATCTTTCTTATGAAATAAAATGATAAAATAAAACAAATTTAATTAATTAAAAAAAGAAAAAAAAAATCAATTTTAATCTTAATTTTATAAAGGGTAATAAAGTAATTTTGAAAAGAAATAAATCCATAGTAATTAATTTGAAAGCTGAAAAAGTGTGACAGTGAGCTTAATAAATGCTCTTTTTTTTTTATTTAAATTCGAAGACTAGTGGTCGGAGATTCTTCTTAAATTCTCCATTTCTACACTCTTTCCCATTTTACCCCTTTGGCTTTTTCTCATTTTATTTTACTTTTTCTTTTCCATTTTCCATAAGTTTCTTGAACAAAAATCACAACAATATCAATAGAAGATAAAAAAAAAAAAAAAAAAAAAAAAAAAAAAAAAAAAAAAAAAAAAAAAAAAAAAAAAAAAAAAAAAAAAAAAAA
>NW_019272026.1:983369-990626 GCF_002738345.1 Cucurbita maxima | reverse complement strand
AAAAAAAAAAAAAAAAAAAAAAAAAAAAAAAAAAAAAAAAAAAAAAAAAAAAAAAAAAAGAATAATGTTGGTTATTTCCGGTAACATTTACCGAGCGGGCACTAGGTCGAGATCAATTGAAGTTGACACTTCATCGACGTTATTGTAGTCAAAGATGGTAGAAAAGAGTTTTCGTTTTAATAAACAAAATAATGCAACCAACTAATTATGTACATGTTTAAGTTGGTAGACGGATAGTCAATGTCTAGAAGGTGATGAAAGTTCATACATAATGGTCCTATTGTAGTTAGGCTGCAAAACGTGAAGAATGGAAGAGAAGAAACGGTTGACGTGTCGTGGCAACTGAGATGAAATTATTATATATTTTTTTATAGTTGGAATGATGGTAGAGATGTTCGTTCAACTTACAAGCTGGGATGAGTTGTGAGAGATCTTAACTCATTATTCAAACTGGGATGTGTAGATGAACACGACTCTCCATAATGATATGATATTTGTACACTTTGAGCATAAGCTCTCGTGGTTTTGTTTTGGGCTTCCTCAAAATGCTTCAAAGTGGACAATATCATACTATTTGTGGAGAGTCATGTTCGTAACATGGTATCAGAGTCATGCTCTAAACTTAGTAATGTTAATAGAATTCTCAAATATCGAACAAAGAACTCCAAAAGAAAAAGGAGTCGAGGCACCTCGAAGCCATAGTAAAAAATGACGAAAACTCCAAAAGAAATAGAGTCAAGTCTCAATTAAGGAGAGACGTACTTTGTTTGAGGGGAGATGTTGGATGAAAGTTCCACATCGGCTAATTTAGGAAATGTTCATAGGTTTATAATCAAATAATACTCTCTCTATTGGTATGAGACGTTTTAGGAAGCCTAAAGCAAAGATACGAGCACTTGTACTCAAAGTGGATAATATCATACCAAATAACTCTAAGATCAAACATGAAATCTATGATGATAATTCTTACATTCTAAGACGACTCACTCAGAATTAGTTCACTAATCCAATGAATCGGTTTAACATCAAACCTAAAGCATGGTTTGAAAAATAATAACACAAAAAAGTTTCAAGAAAACAAGTTTTTTTTTCTTTTTTTTTTTTTTAATAAATATTTCAAAACTTCTATTAGAAAATTAAAATCCACTAAAATATTGAGAAAAATACAACCTATGACAAAATTAAGAACAACAAAACAAAATAAATGTCATAAAACATCAGTCGTAATGCACGCGTTTGTATTCTTCATAACGAAGAAGTATCCTGATACACATGACACACAAATATGCATGAGGTTCCATAACTTTTAATCATGACATAATATTCTATTAACCTGTAATATTCTAAATTTGTGAATTATGTTTACATCATTTCTGTACATTTGTGAATTATTCTTTCGGGTTCGAATTCTTGAGTTAGATAAACACTATGTAATTATTAGAAAGATGACAAAGTTAAAATATGTTTTTTTTTAAAAAAAAAATTTAATATCCATTGAATTCTACACTTAATAATGGAGGGCATTTATGTCCAATTAATTTATTGTTAAGACTTTTAGTCAAATAATAAAGAAGAAAATTAATTAATATTACTCCAATTTCCTTTTCATTCATTGGCTACCTCCCTTATTTAATGCATGCATTTATTTTTATTTCGTGTCCCATTTTACTCAAAATTTAAATTTGTTTTATTTTAGGCTTCATGTACAATTTTACCCTTAACTCAATAGAATATTGTTTGGTTTATTGGGGAATATGTAGGCTCCGCCCGACTCGTTCATGGCGAGCCATTGTCGAGCTAGTTGTCACAATTACATTCTTGCCGCAACGGACAACGGTTGTGCAATACTTGTTCTAACCTAGGAACGGACATGCAACCATAAATAATACGTCGTGAACAAACATGATCGAGACATCCAACATATGACCATAGACAATACGGTTTGGACAAACATGACCGTGATACTAGTTGCGTGATTGACAAGAACATTTTTATGTACATAATATTTTCTATGTTGCATCATGTACAAAAACTCATTATTTATATTTGTAATACCTCATGAAAGTGATGCACGTTAAACTGTATACGAAAGTGAATCAAATAACTATGCTAAGTGTTATCGAGTATTAGAATTTTGATTATTAGTTATTTTATTTTTATTAAGTAATAATAATATTAATTAATTAAATTTCAAATAAATATATTACAAATGAGTAAACCAAATTATCTTTTGAAAAGTGTGGTGAATTCAAACTCAAACTCAAATTCAAATTCAAATTCAAATTCAAATTCAAATTGTGTTTCCTTTCTTTACCTTCCATCTACTTTTATATAGTTTTCACCTTTATTGAAGTCTGAAAGCTTTCCTTTTCCCCATATTTACCGCTCTTTATATTTGAATTTGTAAAGTAAATTCTAGAATTTATCTTTAAATGGTAAAAGTTACTATGAAAAGGTAAATTTGATTCTCCTATATTTTAAATTTTGTAATAAGATAGTCGTTACGATTAGAAATATCATAACAATTTAGTCTATATCGTTTATATATAAACGTCTCATCAAGAGCCACTAAACGTCTGTCAACTAAGATACATAAGTATACTAATCATAAATGATTCTCAATTATCGGAGAGGTTGGCAACCCATTTGAGTCTCCAACATAGTATCGTCATAATCATATGCACCAAATTATGAAATATTGAGCGAAAAACAAGAACTTGATACCAAAGGTAGCTAGGTTCGGGTAGTCAGTCTTATGTTATGTTCTATATTTTTTCTTATAGTTGGTGCATAAGTCAAGACCTACTAGAAACTCTAACCCCTACATAAAGCAACACGTATCGTACTTTATCTGTAATTATAATGTCTCATACTCACTCATGAACACCTTTCAAATCAGGCTTTATAATGTAACTCGTGTTAAATTATAGCATTTTTCGAACATTTTCATATGGTTAAACGTTTTGATATTGGTATAAGGGGCAAAATTGGTATTTCTCTTATATCATCAAAAAAAAAAAAAAAAAAAAACTAAAACTTAAGGGTAAAAAAATTATGGTAATTTCATTGGTAATGGTACCAATCTCACCTAAAACTTGATCCATTGAACAAGAAGGTAAATCTTTTTTGACCTTTGGATGAATTTGAATTGGCAAGAGAATCATTTTCTTCAAATGGTAATTATTTTGATAGTTACATTTGATGAAAAGTCCAAGAATGATTTATTATTTCTTTTCTTACCTTAAAAGCAATCAAAAACTCCTAAATTTTACCAAATTGAATATTAACTATTAATTGTATAATTCTTCCTCGAAATTTGATTTAAAATATAATTTTTTTTTGTAATAATTTATGGTTGCACGTGTTTGTCAATCTAAGTCTTCGATGACACCATATAAAAACTAGAGGTATTCATATGACTCGAGGACTTCACTAATCCGTTACCCAAGATTAAGTTGAGTTGAATTTTTGGAAAATCGGAAATTTGGGTTGGTTTGCATGTTGACATTTTTTTGGTTGGATCAACTAGACAAACTCGAAAAAAGGGTTACAATCAACCTAACCCTACCATACTTTCATGATTATTATGACAATTAAGAATGTTTGGCGTTTGTAATTCGTGTTACTGATGCATTGTGGCTTGTAAATATTTGATATTTGAGTTTTATAAGATTTTAGTTATTAATGGTGGATAAATAAATTTTTTTGTTAAATGATAAAAAAAACGTGAGTTGTGTTGTGAACTCTATTCAAATTGTTTAAATCACCAACTTAATCAACTTGAAATTTTAGGTTGGTCTTAAAGATTTTTTCAACTCAACCCGACCTTATCGTGAATTTGTGATATTTGAGCTTAAAAAAAAAAGAAAATGGTTTGCTTTCCATTGTTTTGAACTTATTTATTATTTATCATTTTATTTGGGCCACAGCCCAAACCTCTGGAGACCAATTTAGGATTTAAGCCCAATAGAGGAGTGAATTTACATATCTACCCCCAACCCCCCTCCCCCNAAAAATGAAAAAAAAAAAAAAAAAAAAAAAAAAAAAAAAAAAAAACAATCGAAGTATAATTTTCATAAGTCACGCGGGTCACAACCTACTATCTTCTTAATTAGAATGTAATACTGACCTCGAACGTTACAAAAAGGTACAATAATTTAAACTTCATTTAGACTAAATGGGAGTTTCAAAGTTGAATATCTAGATACCGAGATGAACTGTGAATTCTAATAGTTCAAATCATCTAACTTGAGTAAAGTTTGTTGGGACATGGATTCTGATTCCTTTATAGAAAAAGATCTAGTAGAGATTTGATGATGTATGGGCTGTATTGTGTGATGTCATATACTATTATATGATGATGTGTGAGTTATGATGCTTGATGATGTGCGTAATATATATATATTTCGATGAATGATGTACTTGATATACTTGATACACTTTATGGCAATATAATGAGTATGATGATTGCTTTTTTCTTCTTTATTTTACGCTTAGGACAATCTTAAGTGAATATGATATGAAACTAAAACAAGAAAACAATTTTTATGAACGAGTGAATGACCCTCGTCTCAAAAAGGAAAACAAAAGTGCCAATGTTAACTGAAAATGACCCAAAATGAAAGTGTAAAAATTTGGTAGATTATATTTAGTAGGTCGTTTAATCACTATATTTAGTACACTAAATCATATATATACCCATTAGTCTGTGCTCAAACCTACTTTCTTCATTTTCGGTATTCTCTCTCGTTTCTTAGGTTCGTGAAGTATCAATAAAATCTTTAACCAATATTCTTTCTTGAATTTTCTCTCTATTGTTCTTTGTGTTCATCTTGATTGAGTGCGTGCGATCCTAACAAAGTTTGAATTGTGGATATCGATATAAGTAGATCATTAATATCATAAAGTTGGATTACATGGCCAATACAAACTAGTAGTTCATATACAATCATAATTTTTTATTCTATATGTTTCAAGATGGATACGTAGAAGCTTATTTAGTGCTGAAACGCCTGGTTGTCTATGATCAAGCTTTTGGTTCTGCGGCTTTGCGGGGGAGGCAATTTCACATCAGTGGCAACACCAATGGCTTGAAGAAACCTAATAGCGTACCAACTAGTGTCGATCTGCCACCATTCAAATCCATGCCTAGCTGAATAGGGAAAGGCATGGTGGTTATTATGCCAACCTTCTCCAAAGCTAATCAAACCCATCAACCTACAACACAACATATATCAATTATTGTGCATACCAAAACGCTAATGCTTTCTTTAAGGAAACGAGAGTT
Organism: Cucurbita maxima; assembly: GCF_002738345.1. Taxonomy (NCBI): domain Eukaryota; kingdom Viridiplantae; phylum Streptophyta; class Magnoliopsida; order Cucurbitales; family Cucurbitaceae; genus Cucurbita; species Cucurbita maxima. The sequence goes on along the minus strand of NW_019272026.1, from coordinate 985,339 downwards.
GTCTCGAATATCATACAACAACAAGTTGAGTTCGTGTTTGGTAAATTTGTACTATAAAAGAAAGGTTAATCTTCAAAACACGTACCCGTTGTTTCTGGACGAATCATTTGTCTTCCATGATCGTTTTCCGAATCTATGGCATATTGTGTTTACCATTAATGATAGATGTAACACTAGTACTGTTCGCACACCCTACATGATCAAATAAAATTATGTGTTTAATCTTATAAGTTATTAACATATTTGAAACTTATTATTTAAATTCACATATAGGTTAGAGATAAAATTAAAGGTTAGAGACCGGTTAGATAAAAAATTAAATATGCTTTGTAAAAATATAAATAAAGATGGTGTACCACAAGTAAACTGCTAGTAAATATTGTTCTCTTTGGGTTTTCTCTTTCGAGCTTCCCCTAAAGTTTTTAAAACGCATTTGCTAGGGTATGAGATCTCACAATAAAGAACTTGTAATAGCCCAGGCCTACCACTAGCACATATTGTCTACGGACTTTCCCTTTCGAGCTTCCGCCCAAAGTTTTTAAAACGTGTCTGCTAGGGTGTAGGATCTCACAATTAACCCCAATACCATTTGTAACAACCCAATTTTTAAAACACGTCTGCTAGGGTGTGGGATCTCACAATTCACCTCGATACCATTTATAACGGTCCAAGTCCACTGCTAACGGATATTGTTCTCTGTGAGCTTTCCCTTTTGAGTTTCCCCTCAAGATTTTTAAAACGCGTTTGCTAAGAAAAATTTTCCACACTTTTATAAAGAATATTTCATTCTCCTCCTCAATTGACATGAGATCTCACAGATGTTTTAAACAAAAACTTTAAATAGTAAGAACTTAATAAGTGTTTCAAAAGTTTATAAAATTATTAAACATAAAGTTAAATGCTTAGATATCTATTTAACACTTTTTACAATTCAAATACTTATTAGATTTTCAAAGCTAAACTCAAAATTCATTGATAAAAATATATGATTTCGAAATTTCACGATGAAATGAGAGCGTTTCTATACGTACCATTCCCCATACAAGAAAAGGCATTCCTCCAACAACATACAACAAGATTGCAAGACCAATTGGATGAAGAAGATATGTTTTGTGAATAAACTTGTAGAAGCTTTGATTCTCCAAGTCGCCGACATTATCTCGTTTCACAAACTTCCTAATCATTAAAAATATGTTCTTTTCTATCCCTTGAAGAATGCATAAGTACCTTGGACCAACTCTTTTAGTTGAAGCAAAGTAATTAGAAAGCCACAAGAACCTTCGAGGAGTGCGTTGGGGATCTTTTTCGGTGTCGGCTACCTGGTGGTGATACCTGTGCATACTCACCCAATTGATCGGGTCGCCCTATAAAAAACAACGAAGAACTTCAAAACATAGTAAATATTTTACCACGCTTAAGAATTTACCATTTAATTTACCAGGAGTGTGTGAACTCCACATAAAGCAAACAAATATTCGAACCATTTCGGAAGCTTGAAACTCCGGTGAGAAAGATTTCTATGATACGAGAGAGTTATGCCGAAGAAACCGGTGATAAAATGTAATGCCAAAGCAACCCGAATCGCTCTCGAATTGACTTGAAATGGTGCAAAAATACAAAGCACATGCATAAGAAAAATAAAAATGGCCTTTTGTTTGTCTATCTTAGCCCATTCTTCCTTCCCCGATGATCTTGGAGGCTTTGCTGTGTCCATTGGTTCTATTGGCACATCCATTATCAGAGCCTTTACTTTAGTTCTGGCTTCACCACTGCCTTGTTCTTGTTCTCTACCTAATAACTATGTATTTATATTGCATTTCAAATCTCAACATGACTATATTAAATAAGGGTAATTACTAAACTCGATGATATCTCAACTAGTTAACGCTATATAGCTTAGATCAGAAAGTAGGAGGTTTGAATCTTTTCGTTCCATTGAGCTCAAAAAAAAAAAAAAAAAAAAAAAAAAA
>NW_019272026.1:945680-983073 GCF_002738345.1 Cucurbita maxima | reverse complement strand
AAAAAAAAAAAAAAAAAAAAAAAAAAAAAAAAAAAAAAACTTTAATTGAGATTTAATTGAGCTAATTGAGTTGTTGTTTAGTATTTAATTTGAGTAAATTAGATTAAAGATGATTAAATTTTATATATTATGGATGAGATGTTCTTCATTTAAGTTTCAAAATCATAAAGTTTGAATTCCCTTTAGAAAATTCTATGGAGAATTTGTGTTGGAAGTTAGAAAATAAGTGTTCGGGACCTATTTTTTTTGTTGCATGACATGATTGTTACGATGAAAAATAATTTTATAGTAATTACACGTTGTGTACTCGAGTAATTAACCACCAAGGTCACGAAAAGGGTATGATCCATGTCATCTTACCTTCGGTGGAGGATTAGAATGTTGTTTTAGGTCATTACAGTAGTTCATAGTTTTGGAATATGATCTACAACAGGATGGGTGAGTGGATAGTGGCTTTATATGCGAGTTAGGGTCAAGGTTAGGATAGACGATCCTAATTTAGGTAGTTTGTGAGCGAGTTACCCCATTTTGAAAAGAAATCAATTAATTTTTCTTGTTGTTGCTACGTATATGTACACATATCTAATATTGATAGAGAAGTGCCTTAGTGAGTATTTTAATATCCAATTTTTTCTTTCAAAAAAACATTCAGGTAAAGGTTAGGTCGTGACGTGGAAGTGACGAACAACAGTAATGAGGTTAGGTCATGACGAACAATAGTAATGAGGATTAAACTATTGATCGCGGAATCAGCTAAACTCAGCTTCAAAACTTCGGATGTTTATTTAACATATCCTTATTATATTCATCGCTCTCATATTATGTAAAGAATGATGAATATAATTCGGATGTGTTTCTTAACACTTGTCTCTAATCGGGGTCAAGGTCTCTCAATGCAACGTCGCATCTTATTGTCTCATCTTGGTTCTCAATTAATGTGACCCATATGTCTTGACGCTATTCAAGTTATGGGTGTTGTCAATCATCGCAACTCCTTCGATTATGCCATCGAGAATGGGCCCACATTTCATTCATAATATCAGGACATCCCGAACGTCAATCAATCCGAATTCTATCGAGGCATTGACCCATATCTCTTATCCCAACTATTTTTAAACTAAAAAAATTAATGATATTTAATTCAACTTAATTACAATTAATTAGCTACTAATAGACTCTATATTCTTAGTATCTTTTAAAAGCAAATTAATGATCATTTATAAGTAGATGTTAACTAAAATATAATTCAATAAGATATATATCTCAATTAAAAGGTCTGAGTGATCATCCCACTTGTTAAACACAAAAAAAAAATATATTCTTAAGCTAAAAGAATAATAAAATAATATATGAATGGACGTTTATTTATTTTTTTTTTTTTTCAAAACTTCGAGAGCACACTTTTATTAAGACCAATCAAGAAAGATTACCAAACATGATGCTTTGCTTTTTTCGTGATTGTTTGGAATAAAAAAACTTAATAAGGTGGAGGGGTATTTACAGTGGAGGCCAGATGATTTATTTTTAAAATATCTAAACATTTATTCGTAAAATACTAGATATCTTTATTCCTACGATACCTGTAAATATTTATTCTTAAAATACATAAATTATTTTCCTAAAATATATAGACAATGTACTCATACAATTATTGGGTTTGACCGGCTAGTGATGAAATTTTAACACTTCCACTTAGTACTAGTCCTCATTTGCCGTACCACATTGAGTTGACAGTGAAAACCCTCATATTTTTCGGTATTCAATATTTTTGTAAACAAGTCTGACACTTGGTCATCTTCTTAGTTCAAGACTTTCTCTCTAATAAAATGGTAGTGCGCATCCACATGCTTTGTTCTACTATTACACATTGGATTTTCTAGTAGTTGAACTTCAGATTGGTTGTTACAATGAAGTGACACTGGATAGTAAACTTCTGGTGCAAATCTTTATTAAGAGTTTTAGTCACGCACTTTCTCAAGCTACTCCAGTCGTTATTTTGTAATATGTTTTTGTAGTTGATAATGATGCTGTTAGTTATCCTTTGTTAGTTATCCTTTGTTGCACCAAAAAATTGTTCCCAAATTTAGCTCAAACACATATTCAGCAGTTGATCTTGGGGTATCGTGGTATCCATCATAGTTAGCATCATAGTATCCAACTAGCTTGCAATATTTGCTTCTTTTGTACAAAAGATGGCAGTCAATTGTACCTTTGACATATCTCAGAATCAGTCGAACCGCATTCAAATGAGACTTCTTTGGACTTTGCATGACCGATTCATGATACCAATTGTATTCTTAAAACCCTTTGTTAGGTTCATGCAGATCTTCCAGTCCAACTCTTTGTGCAAGAAAGCATTCTTCACATCCATTTGCCGTAATTTATAATTATTATTTTCTACGAATGCTAGTTGGACCTGTACGGTAGTGATCTTCGCCACTGAACTAAACGTTTCATCATAGCATAATCAATATTATTGAGAGAATCTTCAAGCTATAGGTTGAGCCTTGTATCTCTTGATTGAACCATACCGGAGACTTTATTTTATAAACTCTCTTGCAAAAGATGGATTTGAGATCTCTAAGTTTTGATACTAGTTTTCAGGTTTGATTTTTCTCCAAGACTATAATTTCTTCCTCCATCCCATTTTGCAAGCCGATTTTTGTGATGTTTTTTCATACGTCTCTAACTCTTTAACTTAGTTTTCTATAATACCTGCATTGACATAATTAAGATTCGACTTTTAGATTCTTTCTGACCTTCTAAGTTGTTGAGGTGACATTTTCTTTTCATTGAGTTTACTTGGTTGAGTCATTTCTTGCTCACCAACCTCAGTATCATTTGAATCTTTAGGTGCATCAACATTTGACTAAATGTGTGCAGTTTGATCCTCTGTATTTTATGGTAGAATTTCTTCAATGTTGTTCGGGTTTGGTAAGATTTTCTTCTTTGAAGACCACCACACTTTCGCTGCGGCACTCTGATTGCACAAGTTTTGGCAATATTTTTCGGGTTTGATTTTGCTCAAAGGCTATAATTTCTTCCTCCATCCCCTTTTACCAAGTCGAGTTTTGTGATGTTTCTTCATACGTCTCTGACTCTTTAACTCCGTTTTCTATAATAGTTGCATTGACATACTTAAGATTTGGCTTTCAAATTTTTTCTAACCGTCTAAGTTGTTGTGGTAGCATTTCCTTTTCACCGAGTTTACTTGGTTGAGTCACTTCTTACTCCCTAATATCAATATGATTTTGATCTTTAGGTGCATCAATATTTGACCAAATGTGTGCAGTTTGATCCTTCATATTTGGTAGAATTTCTTCAATGTTGTTCGAGTCTGGTAAGACTTTTTTATTCGAAGATCACCACACTTCTACTGCGCCACTCTGATCGCCAATCGATGGTTTGAGCATCAATCATTCTCATTACCTATATGCTCTCCTAACATTGTCATGAGCCCTAGCTTATCTTCATCAAAGGCACATAGTACTCTACTTCTCATTCATCCTCCATCTCTATTTTAGAGGTTGTCGCATTTCTTTCAAAAAAACTTTTTCTTGGATCAACATTTTTTGGATTTTTTACCCTTTTTTCCACAATGGTAGAAAATACCTTCAAATATATTCCCTTAAGAAGTCTTGTTGTCATTCTTCGGTTGTGTGGTTTCTTGTTGACTTCTTCCTTTGTTACCATTTTTGTATCCACGCGACTTATTGTTACTCAGACTTTTACTTGTATGAAGGACTTCTTCTTCACTCTACAGCATGATGCCTCCCATATGCCTAGCCATTGCTTCTTAGCTGGCTAACAAATTTTCAATAATCTGTCGACAGATCGACTTGACCCTATGAAAGTATTGAGCAATCATCATGTCGCATTGTGAAATTGATAACAACTCGTTCTCCAGAAGTTCTAGTATTGTATTATTCTTATTTGAGAAAAACGTCATGAACATGTCCATACTTCTTTTGGTGTATCGTCATCCCAAATATACGACAATATCTCCTCTTGGGACCTATCTTATTTCATCTAGGGGTGGCCACTAGTCTTGGACAACTATGGATGTGTAGTACTTCTCTACACACGACTCACACGTACGAATGTAAATCTCCAGGTGGGCTCGCACACCCCCTGGACCCTCTCTAGTCAAGCTAATTTGTAGCAACGTCCAGAGGTCAGCGGAACCTCTGGTGTCATGCGCCTCATGAACAACCTCATCATCATATTGTACACGTCCACACTCATCATCTATAGGGAAAGTAGCCCTATGCTTATGAACATACAACATGCATGAGGTCCCTCTAATTCCCATCATAACGTCTCTTCTGACACAATCCTCTATCTCGTCTCTTTGTCACATAAGTAACACATGCTAGTTTGATATTTATATTAACATCATTTTCCTACTCTTAGGGTTGTGTCCTATGTCAGTGTATCAACGCTAACACTCATCATCATATAACATGCTCAATATGGAAAACATCATCATATTAAGAAAAACATCATGCAATCATCATACTCATCATATTGCCATCAAGTACATCAAACATATCAAGTCTGTCATACATCGTAACATACATATTACGCACATCATCATGCATCATAACTCAAGCATTGTAACTCATACATCATCATATACTAGTATACGATGCTGCTCATACGATACTGCTCATACAACATCATCACTCATACATCACCATAGCTCATACATCATAATATACTAGTATACGACATCATATGATATTGTTCATACATCATCATACGATACCGTTCATACATCATCATATACTAGTATACAACATCATACGATACCATTCATACATCATCATAACTCATACATTACAATAGCTCATATATCATAAATTGTAACTCATACTTTGGCCTATCCTATCCTATGATCAAATATTAATCAAACCTTAAATATTCTTTTACAATAAATTGTAACTCATACATCATAAATTTCTAGCCTACCCTATAGCCAAGTTACTTATTTTGGCCTTAGCTAAAGTTCTCCCTAATTATGCTAAACGTAAGCTCCCATTCCTTAAGAGCTTCTCCAAACGTTGTCGGAGTTTGTTCTTATCACACAGTTCTCCAACTTTCGTTAGTATTTCACAATTAAATTAAAAATTAATTAATAAACGTGAAATACGGCCCTAAGGTGCCCTCAATTACCTTAATCATGGTAGAAAATAGGTTGGAGAGGGTCTGAACGGTAGAAATCAGGCTAAACTTGAAAAATCGAGCCGATTAGGCACCAAGAGCCGGCGTTAACCGTTGGAGCCGCCGCCGAGCCGTCCAAGCCGCTCAAGTTGAAGGGCTGCTTGCACCACAAATTGACAGGTGGTGACATTTGAGAGGGACATGCCAACACAGACGTCTCGGGTTGAGGCGTGGGTCACAGTTTCGGTTCAGGTCGGCTCGCGGGTTTATGTGCTTCTATCTGGGCTATAAGTGTAACGCCCTTAATTTTCTAAATCTAATTAGTGACATCACCCATGCGTACATAACTTATTAAGCGGAAGCTCATCATAAATAACTTTGGAAAACACAACGAAATCTAACATAAAGGTCCAAAAATCCAAACCAAATATGGCTCCGAGAATAAAACCTTCAGTAACTGAATTTAGAACAATGTTCAATGCTTTAACTTAAAATAGTAGAATAAACGTAAACTACTAATAATGTCCCCTCTTCAACTTCCATGGTGTCCTCAGCTTCACTGTCAGTGTCAGCCGTACATTGGTCCTTGCCTTTACCTGAAAAATGTAGGTAGCACGTGACTTAAGTATTTTATGAAATACTCAGTAAGTCACCCAACTGTTGGGGTTAGAAATGCAAACACATGCAACATATGAGCCGAACCTAACTTTTCGTAAACTTTACATGACATTGGGTGCTTTTCTATTATGGGTAGGGTTGGATGTGTAATACTTCTTCACACACAGCCCATGTATGCGCACATGAACCCACCAGGCAGGCTCGTATACGTACCCCTGGGCCTGGCTTGATCGGGTACAACATATTACACGCTGCCGAACACCATAGAACAAAAAAGACCTGCATGATTATATGACGAACATAAATATCGTATTTCATTCTTTCATATATATGTATATATATATGAGGTCCCTTAACATACCTAACATGGCATTACATAAACATTACTAACATTACATATACGTTACTTACATTACATGACATATTACATATCTTACATTACATGACATATTACATAAATTACATTACATGACATATCACAATACGTTCCAATTTCATAAACATTTCATGAACAGTCACCAATCAACACAATCCATACATCACATAACATAAATAGTCACTAATCAACATAATCCATACATCACATAAAATATGGTGCATGGAGGGGCCATAGGGCATGCACCATCATACATCATGTAATAAAATTTAGGAACCTTTCATAACATACCTAGCTAAACCTAATGCTATTTATCAAAATAAACCCCAACACTGTTTGTCTTTGACAGTTAGGAATCATATTGACCTCAGATTGTAAAAATGAGTGTGGAAATGACTTTGGAAGGCCAAGAACCTAGAAATCGATATATTGTGGGTATCGAGCCAACAACCAAGCCACTGAGCCACTATCGACGAGTCGAGAAAATTGGAGCCGAGCCGCTTGACTAGTGCGAGCCGAGCTACCGTACATGTTGCGGAGCCTAGAGCGGAGCTGCAGGCGCATGTCTGTGTTGGGCCGAAACACACATGGCTCGCGTTCGTCCGTGTTCTGGTTTAAAGGCACCTAACCCCGATTCTAACCAGCGTCTTCCTTACCCGCCAGAAAGCGAAATTCTAATTTCCGCCTCTCTGATTTCGATGACATGCCGCCATTTCTCTTACAGCCCTGATTTCGACGACACGCAACACCTTCACCTCTTCCGACGCATTTCCGTCACCGACTACCCACGGAGCAACTTCTTGTTTCTGTTGGTCAAGCAGCGTCTTCGACACAAGCATGGCGATCCCGACGTCTATATCTTACTACCACTCGAATCCTCTCTCCGTATGTTCCAAGAGAAGTTTGGAGAGAAAATCGTTTTTTATGAAATAGTAGGGTTGAACATAGGAATATAAAGGTTCTCATAATGTTTCCATGAAGGTAATATCTTTGAAATCGGGCACCTTTTCCGGTAAGAATAAATGCATAGTATAATATATTTTCTATTTTTTACAGCAAAAATAAAATCTCAAACAAAAAATCTAAAAAAAATAAAATCCGAATCATTAGAATAGGCTGGCCACGATTTTGGGCTTACTAGGCCAAGGTAAGTGGGTCTCATCTCTCGGGTTTGAAGGCGAGTTGCGTGCGGTTCACGGGTGTGGTTCGTAGGTATTGTAAACGCGAGTCGCGAGTTAAGGCTAGGCTGGGTTGTTACGGGTGTGGTTTCGTGGTGTGGTTTGCTCGGTATAGGGGTCGGGCTGACAGTTCGAGGTCGTTACAGTTCAAGGTTTGGGCGTTGCCGAAGGTGGGGGGACTGATGAGGTGATCCGTGAGTTTTGGGGTTGAATGGAGCTCGAGAATTCTGGTGGTCGCCAGAGTTCTCGCGTCCTCCAGCGACTTTGTGATATATATATATATTTTTAAGTAATGGCACCTTACAATTACATGATCAAATCACTATAAATCATTTTTTATAATTATGATTAAACCGCTCTCTTAGTCTCGGTTTTAAAGTGTGAACACAATCTAACCTCTTGGATTATATTTTCCTATTCATCCCTCCTGTGGTATCTTAAGCAAGGTCAAAGTAACTCAAATAAGTTTAAACGGTCGATGTAAAGTTTAAAGGAACCAAAAATATATATTAAGGAATTCACGTAAGAAGAAGAGTTTTGACGGAGTAATGCATAATATATAATTATAAAGAATTAAGGCCTTCAAAAAAAAGATGGGAAAGAACAAGTAAGCATAAAAGGCAAAAAAAAAAAAAAAAGTCATTTTTCTAATTTTTAAGAAACTTTTTGGATTTTTAATTCCCGTAAAAGGGGGAAAAGGACCAATAAGGGTTAAAAGAGCTTCTGTAACGAATTTGAATTTTTCAGAAAATAATAATAAAAAATAAAATTATAAAAATGCCCCTCCTAAAGAATATTTGCAAGCAGATTTGACTCCAGAATCATCGAGGAGTACATAATCATTTGTATCTTCATATTCAACTGCTGGATTGAGCTGAAAATTGAATTGGTTCAAGAACACTGGAGGTTCTTTACATCCAATAGTTGAAATACAAAACCAGGGTCGAAAGCACCCTCATAATAGTAAATATTTTTTAAGAGTATTTCAGCCAAAGTTTAAAATAAAAAAGAGAAAAGTCAACACTATTCTCAAACAATCAATGACGGTGCAACCTACATCTATAATAAAAGAAACTATGTACAATGTTTTAAGACAAGAATCGAGTGATTGGATTTCTAAAACTTGAGTTTGAAGCTAAAGATCATTGATTTTTCTTTCGGAGTTTCTTCTAATTTTGAGAGCTATGATCAATCATTTTCCCTCCTACCAACTCCTACCCGTTTCATATGATATTTCCATTTAGATTCATGAAGAAACCGGGCTTGATAAGGTCTAAAACGTCCCAACCAACAAAATGATTTATGGGTTATTCCGGCGAACATGTTTTCTAACAAACTTTGGAAAGTTATAACTTGAGATACAATCAACGAGAAGGTATCAAATCAATCCCTAGCTTTTCCATGTAACACCATCTTTAAGTTTCATGAAGAAATCGAGGAGAGAAACGCTTTAAACAAAGGTAGAGAGGCACATTTATAGGTAGCGGTGCAAAGGCCCGTGCGCAACGTGGCTAATTCAATTGAACTCGCCCTATCAACCCAAAAATCTGACATTTCTTTTTTCTTTTTTCCTCAGTTCTAACCTCCTTGTAGACCTGTTCTCATACATTTTTTTTTATGTTCTTGAAACTAGACTCAAAGTTGAATCTAATAAAAAAAATTTAGAGCATTTTGAATATTAGAAGCTTAAGCTTGAGAACTGAGGACCCAAATGTCAATATCGAGGTAAATAACCATCATGGACTTTTCTTAAGAAATACTTGTAGAAATATTTTGGATTTTATTCTTAATCTTAAAATATCTGTGAATGAAAGGAAAATGAAAGAAAAACTCCAAGAACGTGAGTTAAGGCCTTGAACGGAGAGATTTACTCGGGATTTAAGTAACATTAAAATAATCCACTCAATGAGCTGTGTTGCTCATGAAATTTTAATGCTAAACATATTGTGATATTTAATATTATATATGAAAATTTGTGGTCATTAGACAAGGTTTGAGTAGTTAAACCAAGTAATGATGTAAAATGATCATAATGCTTGTAACTACATTGGATTCATGATCCAAATGACCTCCAAATGTTAGGCCTTATTTCATGATGATTCATAATTTTGTAAAGTTTGGAAGTAATTAGAACACATAGGCTAAATCAAGAATTATGGGTAAAATGACCAAAATGTCTATAGGACTCTAAGATATTTTAAGGTCTAAACATCTTCCAAATGGTTACTATTAGGGAAGGTCTATTCCCAAGGACATAAAGCAATAGTCAAGAATTTCAAGTTTGAACCTAAACGAAGTTGGAGCATAAGGAAAGCTGAAGGGGCAATACCCCAAATGAACCTTACCTACCCCAAATGATCCTTACCTAAGGTCGAAGACTCTCCTAAAATTTTCTAAAAAATATATTATGATATTATGATATTTGAAGGATTCATGCATGTTATCAGGTTCATGAGAGCTCTAGAATGTATGTCATCACCTACGCCTCAAGAAATTAAGAACCCTAGAAATTTACAAGATACTTTAAGATCAAGAACTAAGGGAAATACCAACACAAGTCCTACATCTAGTATGATAAGAAGAATGCTACGTGTCACAATCGCGGTTTCTAGGCAGCGAATTTGACGATTGTGTGGCACTCAATACTGAGTGGGTTAAGCCTACTTCGAGTTACGTTGCCTGCGGTCAGGTAACGTGAATACAAACCTCGGGTCTCAATTTTAAGAGAAAATTTTAGAAAGTGGGGAAGAGAGGTTTTGGAAAAAGAGTTTTGAAAGCAAGAGAGAGAGAGAGAGAGAGAGAGAGAGATTGGTGTTTTATGAGAACGTAAGCAAAAAGGCAACAACAACTTCTTACTGCATATAACTATCAGGTGGGGAGAAGTTGACAACTAGTCGTATCCCCCTATAGTACATTTTGAGGCATTTCATGTCTACCAGGCGTAGCCATGACATCGCCGAAACGTGATACTCTTAAAGAAAATAAGAAAGAAATAATAGAACATGAAAGCGGTAAAAGAAAGCAATAAAGGAGTACAAGGAAAAGGTTTCGACGTGTCACGGGCATGCAGCCATGGGCGACATGCCTTGGACAAGCATGACCGTGACATCCTACCCCACTTAATTGGTTGATGACCTTGTCAACCGCCTCATTTCTTTGAACTCTGCAATCTACGGTGTCACTGTCTTCAAGTCGTTGGCACATTCCCAGTTGATTTCTTCTTCTGGAAGTCCTTTCCACTTGACTAAAAATTCCTGTAATTGCGTTTAGGTTTTCCAATGCGATGGGTTCGCTCGGCCAAAATCTCTTCTACTTCCTTCTTACACGAGTCCTTCATCGTTACCGATGGTCGTGTCACTTGGTTGCGCTGCTGGTCTTCGTCGTCTAGATGGTATGGTTTGAGATTGCTTACATGGATGACAGGGTGAATTCTCATCCATGTAGGTAGTTGGAGATGGTATGAAGTCCTTCCGACTTTCTCGATGATCTCAATTGGTCCCTCAAATTTTCGCACTAATCGCTGGTCCCGATTCCCGCAGAATCTAAATTGTTCTGATCTCAGCTTGATCATTACTTGGTCACTAGCTTGAAACTCTAATGCTCTTCGTTTGCGGTCTGCCCACTTCTTCATTCTTCTGGAGGCTTTCTCTAAGTACGCCCGTGCTATTTCAGAGGTCTGCTTCCACTCTTTGGTGAAATTGTACGCTTGAAGGCTTCTCCCAGCATAAGGGTGGTCAATGACATGGGGCATGAGTGGTTGTCTGCCGCATACTCTTTTTAAATGGGTTTTCCCTGTTGACGAGCTTTGTTGACAATTGAAGCTAAACTGAGCAACATCGAGCATCTGAACCCAATTCTTCTGTTGCACATCGATAAAATGACGTAAGAACTCCTCAAGCATACTGTTGAACCTTTCTGTTTGTCTGTCAGTTTGGGGTGATAACTCGAAGAGATGTTTAGGCTTGACCCCAATAGCTTGAACAATTTAGTCCAGAAGGTTCTTGTGAATCTCGGATCGCGATTACTGACAATGCTGGTGGGAATTCCCTATAACTTGACTACGTGTCGGAAAAATAATTGTGCGGTCACTTCAGTCGAGCATGACTTGCGGGTTGTGAAAAATGTGGCATATTTGGAGAATCTGTTGATGATGACCAAGATCGACTCCATTCCTCCTACCTTCGTTCAACCTTGTCTTATTGGCAGATAAGATAGGTCTTTTTGAATTGTATTGCATCGTCGCAGAGGTTCGGTCAATAGTACCCCCATTTTAGGAGGGCATAGGTTCTCTACCACCCGTTGTGGTCTGCCCATGGTGTCTCATTCATTCTTTTAGTAGGAGTCTCCTCAAGTTCCCCGAAAGAGGGACGTAAAGACGATTTCCTTTGTTGAAGAGTAAATTGTTTTCGACCCAAAATTGGCGAGTCTTCCCCTCTCTGGCTAGCTGCATGATGGCTGAGCAGCCGAGTCTTTGACTAAGTGTTCCTTGATACTTTTATGTATCGTTCCACTCAACTTACTTACTTGTAGGTGAGCCAACATGCACAAGGCCGCATCTTCGCGCTTTCGACTTAGGGCGTCTGCAGCTTGGTTTTCTTTACTTGGCTTGTGTTCGAACTGGAAGTCAAATTCGGCCACGCATTCCTACCAACGCGCTTGCTTCGACGATAAATTGGGTTGATCAAAGAAGTGACATATGAGCTGTTGTCTGTCTTGACTACAAACTTGGCTCCGAGGAGGTACCATCTTCAAGATCGTAAACAATGGACCACTGCTAACATTTCTTTCTCGGACGCTAGTACCTTCTTTCTGCATCGTTTAGCTTCCGACTCTGGTATGCAATGGGGTGTCCCTCTTGCAGTAAGACACCCCCTAGGGCGAAGTCTGAGGCATCCGTCTTAACTTCGAAAGGTTTTGTCACATCGGCAATCCCTAAAACTGGCCCTTCCATCATGGCGTTCTTAAGGTTGTCAAAGGCTTCTTGACACCGTGAAGTCCAACTCCACTTGTTTTCCTTCTTTAGTAGTTCAGTTAAGGGCTCTGCACGCTTCGAGAATCCTTCAACGAATCGCCGATAGTAATTTGCCAGCCCAAGGAAGGAGCGCATGTTAGATAAAAGCCTGAGGTTGGTTTCTTTATTTAGCTTTACACGTTTTAATTAGTTGATTAAATATTTTCGTTTCACCATTTGACAAACACGTCCAATGGATTTACTAGTGGCCATTTTGAAGGAAATGACATAGTTGGTCACTTTCCGGCCATTTTTAGGATAGTTAACTATTTAAATAGGTGAATCTGTTGAGAATAAAAAATCACCTCTTTTTTAGCAAAGTAAAATTGCAATTCTCTCTCTTATTTTTCGCATTTTTATTTTCTTCCAACAACTTTCCTCTCTCCCCCGTCAAACGATTTCCTCTCATGAACTGTGAAAAGGATTTGCCGATTTTCGAAAAACAACAAGTGGTATCAGAGTAAGGTTCAATCCTCGCTGGTATATCATTACGGAAGAGCCAACCTTTCAACAGTTAGAGCGTTGACCTAACAACACACAGGTCTCAGGTTCGAGTAGAAGAAAATGCAAAGCGCAAAAATACACACATCGTGGGGTCCATCCCGGGCACGCTCCTCACCCTTCCACATCTTCATCGTGTGTTGGCATCTCTATCACCGCCACAAAGAGGTCGACGCTGTGATGACGGGCGTCGAAGTTGTCGTTGACTGCGAGTGATCAGGGAGACAACAATCGTCACTGTGTTTAGTACCCCGATGCTAACAAGGTCCAACTACAACGAGTGGGCCTTATTGATGCGCGTCAACCTGGAGCAAGTGTTATGGCACGCTGTCGAGCCAGAGGAAGGAGAAACGATCGAGTACCTAGAGGGATCCTGTTGGCATTCGCCGCCAAATTATGGTCTGTGCCCCTAGAGGTGCTGGCGTCACTCTCCACCAAACAATCGGCCGTTTGGTCGGTGTTACATCGAGTAGCTGCGACGGCGACGAATTTGTTTGAAGGAGGGGCGGGAGGCGAGCACCGCAAGCTGACCGACGTCTATTTCATCCCGAGGCTCAAGGCTAACATTGTGAGCCTAGGTCAACTCGATGAGGCCGGTTGCTTCTTCCATCGAGTGTGGGCTACTCAAAGTCTGTGATGATCAACAACGGTCGCTCACGCAAGTCCGGCGCACAACAAACTGTCTTTACATCTTGGAGTTAGATATAGAGCAACCCATCAGCCTCTCGGCCAAGAGGTAGGAGGTGGCACACAAGTACAGGCATTTAAACTTTCCTTCTCTAGAAAAACTACAGAAGGAGGAGATGGTGTACGGTTTGCTGGCAATCAAAGGCGTGAACAAGTTGTGCGACGGGTGCCTCATCGACAAACAGAAGCGCACTGAAGCTTGTACACGGCGATATCTGCGGGCCCATCAAGCCGACAACCCCAGGCGGTAAGACCCCCTTCCTCCTGTTTGTTGATGACAAAAGCCGCTTCATGTGGCTGATCCTGCTGCAAGCGAAAAGTGAGGCGGTAGAGGTGGTTAAGCGCATTCAAGCGCGAGCGGAGGCCGAATGCAGGAAGAAGATGCGAGTATTAGAAACCGTCACCGCCATCAGTAGGTACACCCCCTGAACCAGTGGAGTTTGCAACGCCATGGATTGTGGATTCGACACTGGATGCCGATCACGATGATGAGGTGAACTAGGTTCCGGAGGATGGACGTCCTCCACCTGGATTGGCACCGCGCGAGCTCGAAGAATTGGCCGAACTGCATGCCATCAGTTTGAACACCTTCGCCGAAGCAGAAAGGAACCCGTGCTGGTTCAAGGCAATGTAGGGGGAGATGAAATCCATCACCGAGAACCAGACGTGGAATTTGGAGGATATGCCGCCAGGACACTGAGCCATAGAGCTCAAATGGGTCTTTAAACTGAAGCGCAACGAAATCCATACATAAGCAAGAAGTGGACTTCAAAGAGGTATTTACGCTGGTGGAAAGTTTAGAATACGCCCTCCTTTTGCTGGCAATTGCGGCACATTGCTCATAGGAGTTCCACCATATGGACGTGAAGTCCGCTTTCCTTAACGAAGAGCTGAAGGAGACCGTCTACGTCTGACAACCACCTGGCTTCCTGGACAACGACAACCCCGGTAAGTTACTGGGACTGCACAAGGCACTTTACGGGCTTCGACAAGCATCACGAGCCTTGAACGCGAAGCTCGACAGTACCCTACTGTCACTGAAGTTCAAGTGTTGTGCCTCTGAGCATGGCATGTACACGCACGGCCATGGCGAGCAGCGACTGATCGTGGGAGTGTATGTCAACGACCTCATAATCACTAGAGGCGACATGGAAGTCCTCGGAAGGTTCAAGAAGGAGATGTCAAAGAACTTCAAGATGAGCGATCTCGGTGTGCTCAGCTACTACCTCGACATCGAAGTACAACAGAGTTCTACCGGCATCATCATCTGCCAAAGTGCGTACGCAAAGAAGCTGCTAGACATAATTGGGCTTGCAGATAGTAATCCTATAAGGACGCCAATGGAGGCCTGGCTCCAACTAAGGAAGGCCAGCACTATGACGATAGTTGACGCCACCAATTACCGCAACATTGTTGGGAGTCTGCGATATCTGGTAAACACACGCCCTTTCCTTGCTTACTTAGTTGGATATGTGAGTAGATTCATGGAAGCACCTCGGGAGGAGCATCTTGTGGCTGTCAAGCGCATCCTACGGTATGTGGTTGGAACTAGAGGTTGGGGTGTGAGATACTGTGCAGGGAGAGGAAAGAAGAAACTTAAGTTGGTCGATTATAGTGATAGTGACATGGCCGGTGACGTTGATGATCGTAAGAGCACCAGCGGGATGATCTACTTCTTCTCAGGCAGTGCGATCTGCTGGCAATCAACAAAACAAAAGGTAGTTGTCTTGTCTTCCTGCGAAGTAGAATATAATTCCAATTCAACGGCGGCAACACAGGGGGTCTGGCTTGCGTGCCTGATGAAAGAACTCATCGGAAGAGAGTTGGATATGTGAGTAGATTCATGGAAGCACCTCGGGACGAGCATCTTGTGGCTGTCAAGCGCATCCTGCGGTATGTGGTTGGAACCAGAGGCTGGGGTGTGAGATACTGCGTAGGGAGAGGAAAGAAGAAGCTTAAGCTAGTCGATTATAGTGATAGTGCCATGGCCGGTGACGTTGATGATCATAAGAGCACTAGCGGGATGATCTACTTCCTCTCAGGTGGCACGATCTGCTGGCAATTAACAAAACAAAAGGTAGTTGTCTTGTCTTTCTGCACAGCAGAATACATCGCCGCTTCGACGGCGGCAACACAGGTGGTCTGGCTTGCGCACCTGATGGAAGAACTCATCAAAAGAGAAAGCGATCCACCAATGCTTTATGTGGACAACAAAGCTACGATCTCCCTTATCAAAAATCTCGTTTTGCACGACCGAAGCAAGCACATAGAGATCAGGTTCCATTACATTTATGAGTGTACAGATCGAGGCCTTATCAAGATTGACTTCATTCGAACAGAGGAACAGCTTGGAGACATCTTCACCAAGTCTCTGGCACAGGTAAAATTTGAGGAACTTCGTTCAAAGATCAGAGCTCAAATAATAAGGTAGATATAACCACAGTTTTTAGGAGGAGATTGTTAGATAAAAGCCTGAGGTTGGTTTCCTTATTTATCTTTACACGTTTTAATCAGTTGATTAAATATTTTCGTTTGACCATTTGACAAACACATTACCAATTTTATAGGTGGCCATGAAATGACACAGATTTAGTTGGCCACTTTACGATCATTTTTAAGATAGTTAATTATTTAAATAATGGAAAACAAAGGGAGTAAAAAACGGCCAAAGGAAAACTTGTTCGAAGAAGAAAATAATGGAAAACAAAGGGAGAAAAAATATTTGTGCTGAAGACCCGATTCTTATTTCTCATTCAGGTTGAATATTTAAATAACAAATTTAATTCTCAAATGAGCAGTAGTGGCACAAATGTTGCGCCTAAAGTTGGCCGAAATGGCAAGCAAAAAATATGCTCTTCCATTATACGGGGAGCGTTAATTCAAATATCCAAAATCCAAAACTGTTACTAACTAAGTTTAAGGAAACGTGTGAATAACCTAAATAATGAAAACCCATAGCTTTTATCTAACCGCGCATATTTCCCTCTTGATTGGGTGTTCCCTCAGCTTTTCAAAAACTAACCGCAGGTGGTGTTTATCCTCTTCCATTGAGGAGCTGTCGACCACTATATCGTCCAAATAGACTACCATGAATTTATTGAGATACTTGTGGAAGACTTGGTTCATCAAGGTGCATAATGTGGCTGGGGCATTAGTCAACCCAAAAGGCATGACTAGGAATTCAAAGGCCCGTATCTAGTGACGCAAGTCGTTTTGGTCACATCTCCCTCAGCAATCCTAACTTGGTAATATCCCGACCTTCGGTCGAGTTTTGAGAAATACTTTGCGCCATGTAGTCGATTGAACAAGTCGGTAACGATGGGTAGAGGGTATTTATTCCTGACAGTGATCTTGTTTAGGGCACGGTAGTCTATGCATAGGTGAAGACTCCCATCCTTCTTCTTCTGAAATAATAATAGGGCTCTGTAGGGGGCTTTCACAGGTCTAATGAATCCAACAGTAAATAGTTCATCCAGCTGCTTTCGTAGCTCCGCTAACTCGAGTGGAGCCATTCTATAAGCGTTCTTTGCTAGGGTTTTGACCCCGGTATCAGTTCAATCTCATGGTCTATGCCTCGAAGAGGTGGTAAAGTTTTTGGCGGACTTTCCAGCATTACTTCGTAGTACCCTTCTAGTACACGTTGTATTTCTATGGGAATAATGTCAACTGTTCTTTCGATTTCTACCATTGGAATGGCCATGAACATTGGTTCATTACGTGCAAGACCACGTTTAAGTTGGAGTGTCAAAATCATCTTGATTTCGTCGGGCTGTTTGATACTTGTCTGAACAACAGTTGGAGTTGACCCTATTAGGACTAGGCAATTGGCCATGGATATGGGGATCACCTTATGTTCCAAAAGAAATTCCATCCCGAGTACCACATCAAAGTCATCCATTTTGACGATTACAAAGTCCACCAAGCTACTCCATGATCCCAACTTAATTGTCGTCTTCCTCGCTATTCCGAGAATTGGTAAGGCCACAAAATTGACGTCCTTCATCTTTCCTGAGTCTTGATGTCATTTGATGTTCAACCGATTCGCTTTTGTCTCAGTCTTGAAGTTGTGGGTGGCTTCTGAATCGACCATCGTACTCTTGGTCAACTTGTGATTCACCTACGATTCCACATACATGAGACCATTTTTGATTGGCTCTCTTTGTTCCCTTGTCTTCTTTTGAAGTGCGGATAGGAACTTTAGAGCTCCCATCCGAGGTGTTTCTATGTTCAACATTTTCTCGGCTTCTTCGCCCTCGGATTTTACATCTGCGTCTGCGTCTAATGTGGCTTGAATCGCTTGTAGTGACTCCTTCTTTGGACATTCACACTCTATGGTTCCCTTTACATAGGAAACAAGAGAGAGGTGGTCGATTGAAGTGGTTCTGATTGTGAGGCCCTTTGCCTAAGACGCCAGTCCCCTATTGGGGTTGTCTTGTCTCAACTCCTCCGATCTTTAATTTGTCTCCTCCTCCCATTCGGGAGGGATTAGAGGTGTGGTTGCAATTACCTCCGCTTGAGGAGGCTTGGTTTCACCTTGTCTCTTAGGGCTATTCGTTGTTCAAGTCAAACTTTCGTTTAGCCATAACATAGGTCGTGGAGAGATATTCTATGTCATGTTCATACAGTTTAGAGTTCGCCCATGGCTTCAGTCCTTCTGTGACTGGAAGATGTTATCTAGCTCAGACATCTGTTGAATGTCTAACATGAGTAACGAGAACTGTTTGACATATTCTCGAATGCTACTCGTATGTTTAAGGTCGCGTAATTTCTTTCTGGCAATGATCTCAACATTCTTTGGGAAGAATTGAGACCGAAGCTCCTGTTTTAGTCTCTCTTAAGTGTCTATTGTGCATTGTTAGATAAAACCTGAGTTTTACCGTTTTTCTTATTCACACGATTTCAGAAAATCGTGAGTTTGACCATTTGACAAATCACGTCGAATGGATCACCAGAGTTTTAGAAGGGAGTGGCACAGATTTAGTTGGCCACTCTCCAGCCAATTTTAGAATCCTTTTTACTTTAAATAGAAGAATTGTTGAGAAAATAAAACAACCTGAACGCAGTCAAATTCAGAGTTATTTTTCTCTCTCCTTTTGTTACGCATTTTCTCAATTTCCTCTCACCGAAATTCTGTGAAAACGAACAAGTGGTATCAGAGCCAAGTTGAAGATCGGTGTATATCATTGCAGAGGAGCCAACCTATCAACAAACAAGTTGAATAGCTCAAGTGGTTAGAGCTTTGACCTAACATCACAAAGGTCTCAGGTTCGAGTAGAAGAAAATGCAAAGTGTAAAAACAAACACACACATCGTGGGGCCCATCACGGGCAGGCTCACTCACTCCTCCACGCCGTCGTCGTGTGCCGACATCTCCATCACCGCCGCCACGAAGAGGGCGTCAAGTTATCGTTGAGCGGGTGATCAGGGAGACAACGACTGCCGTCGTTCAGTATCCAATATTGACAAAGTCCAATTATAACGAATGGATCTTGTTGATGCGCGTCAACCTATAGGCGCAAGGGTTATGGCATGCTGTTGAGCCAGAGGAAGGAGAAACGATTGAGTACCGTGAGGATCGGTTGGCGTTTGCCGCCATATTTTACGGATCTGTGCCCCTAGAGATGCTGGCATCTCTCATCAAATCCCCGTCGGGTTGGTGTACAGCGGCGAGTGCGGGAATCCAACATCGAGCAGTTGCGAAAGGAGCTCTCGGAGATCCACTTTAAGGACGGTGAATCCGTCGATGATTTTTCAATGCGGATCACGGGGCTCGCCAACAACATCACCACACTCGGTGGCAGCATCAGCGAGACAGAAATCGTGAAGAAGATGCTGCAGGTTGTCCCTGATCACCTCAAGCAAGTTGCGATTTCAATCGAGACATTGCTTGACGTGAACGACCTAACGGTAGAAGAGGTGACCGGAAGACTGCGTAACGTCGAGCACCGGAAGAAAAATACCATTTCAGCTGTCGACAAGGGGGGTCGTCTACTCCTCACTGAGGAGGAATGGTTGGCACGTCTAAAGCTCCGTGACAACATCGGCCAGAGCAAGGGGTCCTCCTCCAGCCGCAAAGACGGTAAAAAGCCATGGATCTCCCACGGGCGCATGCGCGGGAAAGATGGGTGGGAATCAAAAGAAGGAGTCGACCAATGGCAGGCCAATCTGCTCGAACTGTGGGAAGAGAGGACACCTAAGCAGGAATTGCTGGAGCAAGCTTAGGAACAAGGAGAAGGCCGAAAAGGCCCATGTGGCTCAATCCGAGGAGGACGAGCCAGCTCTCTTCATGGTAAGTGCATGTGTCCCCATTGTCGATTCCAAATCCACGGAAATGGAGGTAATCAACAACGATGTTGAACTCGAGAAAGAGCTCCAGTTGGGCGTAGCAAAGGTGGCACCAACTAGGGAGCCAATTCAACTGGAGGAGGAGCGAGTGTTCGCTCAGATCAGCGAGCGGGACGAGCAACACAAGGACCGGCGATGGATCCTAGACACAGGGGCAACAAACCATATGACCGGGGCTAGATCTGCATTCTCCGAACTCGACTCGGGGATCCGCGGGACGGTGAAATTCGGCGACGGATCCGTCGTAGAGATCGAAGGACGCGGCACCATCCTGTTCGCCAGCAAGGGAGGCGAGCATCGCAAGCTGACCGACGTCTACTTCATCTCGAGGCTCAAGGCTAACCTTGTGAGCCTGGGTCAACTTGATGAGACAGGCTGTCTCATCTCCATCGAGCGCGGACTAAAAATTTGCGATAATCAACGACGGCTGCTCACACAGGCAAGGCGCACGACAAACCGTCTTTACATCCTGGAGTTAGAGATAGAGCAACCTGTCAGTCTCTCGGCCAAGATCGAAGAGGTATCTTGGAGGTGGCACGCAAGGTACGGGCATGGTATCTTGGAGGTGGCACGCAAGGTACGGGCATTTAAACTTTCCTGCTCTAGAAAAACTACAGAAGGAGAAGTTAGTGCACGGTTTGCCAGCAATCAAAGGTGTGAACAAGCTGTGCGACGGGTGCCTCATCGGCAAACAGAGGCGCACACCCTTTCCGTCTCGAACATCCTATCGAGCCGATGAGCCGTTGGAGCTTGTACACGGCGATATCTGCGGGCCCATCAAGCCGGCGACCCCAGGCGGTAAGAGTTTCTTCCTCCTATTAGTCGATGACAAAAGCCGCTTCATGTGGCTGACCCTGCTGCAAGCGAAAAGTGAGGCGGCAGAGGCGGTTAAGTGCATTAAAGCGCGAGCGGAGGCCGAATGTGAGAAGAAGATGCGAGTGCTGCGCACAGACCGAGGCGGAGAATTCACCTCGACAAGTTTCGGTAAGTACTGTGACGAAATCGGCATACAACGGCACCTAACGGCGCCCTACTCCCCCCAACAGAACGGAGTGGTGGAGCGCCGGAATCAGACCATCGTCGGGACAACAAGGTCATTGTTGGTGACGGCCGGGATGCCTGGGAGATTCTGGGGAGAGGCAGTAATGACGGCCGTATATCTCCTCAATCGGTCACCAACCCGAAGCCTTGACGGGAAGACACCATATGAGGCCTGGTACAACAAAAAACCAGCGGTACATCATTTTCGCGTGTTCGGCTGCGTCGCTTACATGAAGGTAACACGTCCCCACCTCGCCAAGCTCGATCCTAGGGGGCTGAAGGTCGTTTTTATCGGCTATGAACCCGGGAGCAAGGCGTACAGACTATATGATCCTGTAGGGGGGCGAGCTCACGTGTCTCGCGACGTCGTCTTCGATGAAAGAACCTTCTGGCAGTGGAATGACGTGATCGAGGCAGACCATAATCCAAATCAATTCACGGTGGAGTACCTCGTCACTGAGCCGGAAGAAGGAGGAGCCCAGCATCAGCAGCCGTCACCGCCGCCAGCAGGTGCAACCCCTGAACCAGTGGAATTCGCAACACCACGGACTGCGGATTCGACGCTAGATGCCGATCACGATACTGATCTGGAGGCCAGGTACCGGAGGATGGACGACCTAGTAGGAGGAGGTGAACCACCTGGACTGGCAGTGCGCGAGCTCGAAGAAGTGGCCGAACTACATGCCATCAGTGCAGATGAACCGAACACCTTCGCCGAAGCAGAAAAAAACCCGTGCTGGCTGAAGGCAATGCAGGAGAAGATGACATCCATCACCGAAAATCAGACGTGGAGTCTGGAGGATATGCCGCCGGGACACCAAGCCATAGGGCTCAAATGGATCTTCAAACTGAAGCGCAACGAAAAAGGAGAGGTTGTGAAACACAAGGCCCGTCTGGTAGCGAAGGGCTACGTCCAGAAGCAAGGAGTGGACTTCGAAGAGGTATTTGCGCCAGTGGCAAGGTTAGAATCCGTTCGTTTCTTACTTGCAATTGCAGCACATTACTCTTGGGAGGTTCACCATATGGACGTAAAGTCTGCTTTCCTTAACGGAGAGCTGAAGGAGACTGTTTATGTCCGACAACCACCTGGCTTCCTGGATAACAACAACCCCAATAAAGTATTGCGCCTGCACAAGGCACTCTACGGGCTTCGACAAGCTCCACGAGCCTGGAACGCGAAGCTCGACAGTACCTTACTGTCACTGAAATTCAAACGTTGCGCCTCTGAGCATGGCATGTATACGCACGGCCATGACAAGAAGCGACTAATCGTGGGAGTGTACGTCGACGACCTCATAATCACTGGAGGTGACATGGAAGTCCTCGGAAGGTTCAAGAAGGAGATGTCGAAAAACTTCGAGATGAGCGATCTCGGCGTGCTCAGCTACTATCTCGGCATCGAAGTGCAACAGAATTCTATCGGCATCTCCATCTGCCAAAGTGCATACGCAAAGAAGCTGCTGGACACAACTGGACTTGTGGACAGTAATCCTACAAGAACGCCAATGGAGGCCCGACTCCAACTAAGGAAGGCTGGCACTACGATGACAGTCGACTCCACCAATTACCGCATCATTGTCGGGAGTCTACGCTATCTGGTAAACTCTCGTCCTGATCTTGCTTATTCTGTTGGATATGTGAGCCGGTTTATGGAAGCACCTAGGGAGGAGCATTTAGCGGCTGTCAAGCGCATCCTGCGCTATGTAGCCGGAACCAGAGGCTGGGGTGTAAGATACTGCGCAGGGAGCGGAAAGGAGAAACTCAAGCTAGTTGGCTACAGTGATAGTGACATGGCCGGTGACGTTGATGATCGTAAGAGCACTAGCGGAATGATCTACTTTCTCTCAGGCAGCGCAATCTGCTGGCAATCAACAAAACAGAAGGTAGTTGCTTTGTCTTCTTGTGAAGCAGAATACATCGCCGCTTCGATGGCAGCAACACAAGGGATCTGGCTTGCGCGACTAATGGAAGAACTCATCGGGAGAGAAAGTGATCCACCAATGCTATACGTAGACAACAAAGCTACGATCTCCCTGATAAAAAATCCAGTTTTGCATGAACGAAGCAAGCACATAGAAATCAGGTTCCACTACATCCGAGAATGTGCAGATCGAGGGCTCATCAAAATTGATTACATCCGAACAGAGGAACAACTTGGAGACATCTTCACCAAGTCCCTGGCGCGGGTGAAATTTGAAGAACTACGCTCAAAGATCGGAGTTCAAATAGTAAGGTAGATATACTACAGGTTTTAGGAGGAGATTGTTAGATAAAACCTGAGTTTTACCGTTTTTCTTATTCACACGATTTCAGAAAATCGTGAGTTTGAACATTTGACAAATCACGTCGAATGGATCACCAGAGTTTTAGAAGGGAGTGGCACAGATTTAGTTGGCCACTCTCCAGCCAATTTTAGAATCCTTTTTACTTTAAATAGAAGAATTGTTGAGAAAATAAAACAACGTGAACGCAGTCAAATTCAGAGTTATTTTTCTCTCTCCTTTTGTTACGCATTTTCTCAATTTCCTCTCACCGAAATTCTGTGAAAACCAACATGCATCGGCCCTCTTGGATGTCCACATACTTCAACCGTCACCACAATTTCGCATCCTCAACTAGATGCATGGTGGCCAAAGTGATCTTTTCTTCCTTTGTCTCAGTATCAGTTGCTTTAAAGTACTGCTCCAGGTTGAAGATGTAGTTCTCTAAGGCCTTGGCGTCCTGAGCCCCGAAAAAGGGCTTGGGTTCAGGAAGTTTGACGTTGTTGGGTTGGTTGTCCTTCGGGTAGGGGTTTGGTTCTCCACCGCCCTTACGGCAATGTTTACTTTGGCACTTATGTCCGCCATTTCTACTCTGACTACATCGAGCTCTGCTTTCACATCTTTAGATAGTTCAGTGACCATCTGAAACATCACTTTCTGAGAGCTATCTAGTCCATCGACTCGCTCCTCAATCAGGCCAGCAGAGCCTATCAAGCTGTCTCCTCGCTCAAAACCACCCACAAGTATTGCATCTGTTCTTCTATTTCGACTAATCTGTCGACATGGGACTTGTTCAACTGTTTAGTCGAAGACATGCCTACCGATCACTTTGGAGCCAACTAGGCTCTGATACCAACTATCACAATTGCGGTTTCTAGGTAGCAGATTTGGCGAATGTGCATCACCCACTCTCAGCACTGAGTGGGTTAAACCTACTTCAAGTTACATTTCCTGCGGTCAGGCAACGTGAATTCAAACCTCGGGTCTCGATTTCAAGAGAAGATTTTAGAAAGTGGGGAAGAGAGGTTTTGGAAAAAGAGTTTTGAAAGCAAGAGAGAGAGAGAGAGAGAGAGAATGGTGTTATATGGGAACGTAAGCAAAAAGACAACAACAACGACTTACTACTTATAACTATCGAGTAGGGAATAGTTGACAACTAGTCGTATCCCCCTATAGTACATTTTGAGGCATTTCATGTCTACTAGGCGTAGCCATGACATCGCCGAAACGTCATACTCTTAAAGAAAATAAGAAAGAAATAATACAACATGAAAGCGGTAAAAGAAAGTAACAAAGAAAGCAAGAAAGTAGTACAAGGCAAAGGTTTCGGCGTATCACGGGCGACATGCCTTGGAAAAGCATGACTGTGACACTACGCGCCACTCAAGGATAATATAACAACCCAAAATTTTCTACTTAACTTTAGGTCGCTACTGTATACATACCATAAATATTGAATGCGGAAGACTTCATTTAAATTCCATAAAACATAACCTTTAACTTAAAACACAGCCATGGACTTACGTATTTCGAAAACATCTTTAAAACGACACAATAAAAGACCCGAAATAAAATAAATAAGCGTTTAAGTTTAAAACATCCTATTCTAGCCTAAGTCTACGAAAATAAATACCATTATCCTATGCATGTGCCATGATCTTGAGTTGCGATGCCGTCGTCAGCCGTACAGGAATGCCTTGCCTTAACCTGAAAAATATAGTAGCACATGGCTTGAGTATTTAAAGAAATACTCCGTAAGTGACCCCACTATTGGGGTTAAATGCAACAATCACATGCAATGAAATGATGGGACCTATCTTTCGTTTTGTTTCGTTTCGTTTTCCCTACGGTGCTGTCCTAACGGGTAATTGTGGATGTGTACCATATACTCTACACACAGCCCATACGTGCGAGTATGGGCTCACCAGCTAGTTCGCACACCGTTGGGCCACTTTCCTTATCCGATGGGCATACTTTAGGAGCCCCTTATGCTGGGACTCGTTAAAACTAGTAACCGTCACGGTAGCGCTATGCAAAGCATAACGATTTTTGTCCTGCCATTGGATGTACGCGTCCGTACCCTCGTGATGGGATAGGGGTATCCCCCAGATGCATGAACACACATAATGCATGAGGTCTCCACTAATTCTACATTTATCATTAATGAACATAACCCTGTCACGTTCCATGCTTCATGTTCTTCTCATTTTCAATTTACATTTCATACATATTCCTATCAAAGTTATGATTCCAGACAGTTTACCGTATTTCATGTCATACAATTCATGCTGTTTACATTCAAACATTCCATACAATCATGCCATAACCATTCAAGAACAACATATCGTTACATGCATTACACATCACATCAGACTAAACAGCATACATAGCATACATAGCATACATTCACGTTCACATGACTACGTACTTAAACACAATAATCTAGCATACAATGTATCATATAATAAACAAGTCATAACGTAAACACTTCATAGTCATATCGTTCTCTAACTTACTATAGCCTTAACGTTCTTATACCTATCACAGACATATCATTACGTAATGTACCTTAGTCATATCATCACAAGAACGTATCCTAACGCTATTGTTCTATCCATCTATCACAAACCTATCCCTTTCTACCCATAACCTAACCGTATTCTTTCATCAATCTCTCCTATCCATAGCACTCCAGTATGTAACCTAACCTTAACGTTTCATGAACGTATCTTACTCCTATCGTTACATTTCGTTTTGTGCATTCTTCTTGTATCCTATCTCAAACATATCCTTGAGCACATCATACTATAATTATTATCATACAATCCACATGTTATAACATAACATAACATAACATATAGGAAGCATATCGATCCACAGACAATTCACACATATCAATATATATGACACGTGTAGAACCACAGGGCACGTGTCAACATTAAATATAACCATGCCGATAGTAAGGTTACTTACCTGACTCGCTTAAGTCGTTGTCACAAATATATCTTTAATGAAAGTTCGATTCCGTCCTTTGAAATCTGAGTCAACCTATATGAGCTCAAGACATCAGTTTCAAGTTTAAACTCTATAAAATTATTTCCGTAATTTACAGTGGCCATCCTAAAATTATATTTTCTGTTAGACAAAATTTAAAGGAGCTCACTACCCTCTTATATCTATTGTTTTATTGTTAAATACAGTTAAACAAATCTTTCCTCAATCTGTCTCTCTAATTATTTTCATTACGTAAATAAGTTTTTAAATTTTGTAAACACATATTACTGACCAATTTTAAGTCCATTGTTTGGCTGATCTTTTAGTTTATAGATCTGCCAACTAAAATTTTATTAAATCTAACCTTATAACCTTATTTCTTATAACTTAAAATGCTAACAAAAATCTAATCAATTATAATATGGGATCTGATTATTACAGACCTATTAAGATATGAAAGAAGATTTGATCCTAAATTAATTTCTTATAACCATAACTATAAAGGAAGAGGAAATCTGAGCTAGGATTTTACCGTAATAACTGACAAAAATCTATAAATCTGCCTCTGCTTATGTTAAGCCATTTTACTTCTTTTCAAATTGTTGTAGCCATTTTACTTCTTTTCAAATTGTTGTTTTCCTATTTCTTTTTTTTTTTTTTTTTTTTGCAGTTGGCTTAAGGATGGGTAGAGGAGAGATAATTGTGGGAAGGGATGAGAGGTTAGTGGAGAGAGGTGGGGAAAGATTTTTTATTTTTATTTTTAATTTTAATTAATTAATTAATTAATTTATTATTATTATTATTTTAACTTTTTTTTTTATAAAGTTTTTTTTATTTGTTTATTTGTTTATTTATTTTTTGGGCTATTACAGATAATGGATCAAGGTCCTTAGGCTCAAAAAAATCCTAAACCTCCTATAGTACAACATGCTCATGACTCATACTACATGGCTTGGAACGTAGAAAGCTTTGGATGTAGGTTTTCAAAATATGCTGCTTAAAACGTAAGAAGTCTTGAGCGTAGGTATTTAGTCTATACGACCTAGAACGCATGAAGCATTGGACATAAGTTTTCAAACCGTATCATAGGGAATGCATGAAGCCCTAACGTGTTCAATCTACGTCACTTGGAACATATGAAGCCTTGGACGAAGGTTTTCAGACTACGCTACTTAAAACGTAAGAAGCCTTAAGCGTAGGTATTTAGACTATGCCACTTGGAACGTATGAAGCCTTAGGCATAGGTTATATGACCTTATAGTAGGGAACGCATGAAGCCCTAGATACAGGTTCAGACTACGTCGCTTAGAAATCATGAAGGCTTGGACGTAGTTTAAGACTATGTTGCTTAGAACGTATGAAGCCTCAGATACAGGTTGTCAAGTGTCTGACTTATACCATAAATCCTAGTGGTAGTGACTTGGAGAAAAAAAAAAGAATATAACAAGAAAATAGAAAATAACCAAGACGAGACAATGATCAAGAACTAGAAGATGGGTTAAGATCCAAGTTCTTAAAACAAGAATCCAGACCCATAGTACTAAGCCCCTTAGATCAGAACTAAGGCTGAGACGCCAGAATCCAAGGACCAAGGTCCTTAAGCTAGATCATGGCAAGAAAGTACTTCCAACCAGAACCATAACAAGTTAAAGAAGAAGTGTGGTACCTTAGCATAAGCAAGAACACGATTAAGAGCCTACAAGTAGGCTACTTACTAAGTCTTTGTACTCGCTCCATGTTTTTCATGTTTTTTAGGTAAATAAGAAGCTAGTCGAGATTTGGACGAAGACTCTAGAGTAGGTGTTATACGAAACTACACCATTTTTAGCTACTTAAATATTTTTATGCTGTTTTAATTACCGGGCCGCCCAATGTAATCAAACTTTAACCTGAATTCGTAAATAAAATATATTTATGTTTTATTTTAAATATGAAAAATTTCACCATCCATTTTTACATGTCTTTTCATCTTTTTAAGCTTTTAACAAGTCGCGGCTTGTGAAGAATCGAGTCATGACATCTCTGTCTTTCCCTCCGATTAGGACTAACGCAGTCATCACTGGTCCTTCCTCCAAATTGATGCTTTTTGCCCCTCCAATTAGGAAGGAATGTCATGTTTTCATATGCACGTGTCCGCACTTCTTCATCCTAAAAGTGGAGTCACTTACTAAGTATTCATAATGTTCAATATTTTCCATAATGTTTTCTAGAGTAACGGAATCCTACGTGACAGACGGTGATTCCTACACCAGTCATGGACAATCATGATAGAATTAGCTTCCGAAAAATTTTCACATTTTAAATACTTTATCAAGAAGTTAGAACGCTTAAGAATTGAATGCATTAGGTAAGTTATTCATGTATTCTTCTTGAACCATGAGCGAAGGAATGAAACATATATAAGACTTAGTATCTATGATAATACAAAGAATTCTTTGAAGTACCTAGCTTAGTTAGTATGATTAAGAAGGATGTCAAAATAGTTCAAAAGAGCAAGGAGTGCCAACACGTGAGGATTTTGTGTCAAAGACTTGGTTATTTTTCAAATTTTAAGTATTTCAGTTGAAAAATGAGAAAATATTGCTATAAATTTCACTCCATAATTTCAAAGAAGATGAAAGATTGTGCTGTACTCTGGTTACGAGTAGGTTTCCTACCAAGTTTGCACACTTCATTCAATTTAGGGTCACATATGTTGATAGTGTTGATTAAAGACACTCAATGTCTTGGAAACGTTAAAGATGACATTTGATACTTTATAAGATTTTAATATTTCATTCAAAGATTGATGATTGGATAGAACATTTGGATCCATGTCCTAGAAGACATGCTTAGACATGACATCAAAGATTGTTTTAGTATTGATGAACTTGTCGTTCCTCATGCAACACTAATGGAATAAGTTATGCACTTAATAGAAAAGTTAAATGTGGCTAGGACTATGAAGGTAGGAGTATTTTCTAGACCACAATGGGAATCGAACTCACGAACTTATGATGTAAAGTCAGAAGCGCTAATTCACTTCACTATGCGATCATTTTTTAAAGTTTGTACATATACGTTAATATAAATATATTTCTTTTACATTCTTCCGACTAGAATGTTAAGCTTAAATGCTCTTAGACCTTATAGTCTTATCAAATAAAGGCCAAATGATTATCTTTCATAGTAGGCAAGACTATATACATGTAAAGTAATTAACTCTGACGTTTAGAGAATTATCTTTTAATATTGTTTTCATCTTATTCAAGTTTATGTTAATCAAATTAAATGAAAAAGACAAGTACTATCTAACTAGTCGATTTATTCTTGATTCCATACTCATGAATATCTTAATATTTTTGTGGTGGCCAACCGTCGGTTAATATAATCATTTACCCGTTGGATCGTGTTTAGCTAATTACAGGTTCAAGAATTGGCTAGGCATGGAAATAACCAAGATACCTCTCTAGGGTTGACTTTAACAATTATTTTTAAATCTTTACTATTTTTTAATATATATTTTTTAAAAGTTTAGGTGATTTTTTTCTAGGAAATAAGGTGTTTAATCTTTTCTGAAAGACTTCATAGTGTTTTATTGTATTTTTTAAATTTCAGAGAATTATCTTTAAGACTATAAGTTATAACCAAGGTTACAACCTTACTGTAACTTTTAATTTCAATACTATATATAGTAATTGATGTCATTGGTTTAGTAGGAAGATTTTGGATATTAAAAATGAAGTTGGTATATTATGCGTTCTTAAATCATGAGTTTGTTTTTTTTGCATTTCTTGTGTTTAGATTTACATCCTAAAGTAATTTCAAGTAGTCTTGATCAAACTATCTTGTGGAGTGATTCGAATCACGAGTTTAGAAATGATTTTTTTTTATTTTTGATCTTGATCATCATGATAATTTGTTCCAAAATTTTCTCTTGGGTTGATTCGTTATTGTCTTTGGAGTTCTTAGATAATTTAGATCCAGAGATCTCATTCTTTAACAAGGTTTTTAGATCTAATCCCAAAAGTTTCATATCATTTAGCATCAAAATTTTAGGTTTTAGGTCGGATATATGTTTTCATTGTTGTTTATTTCTTATTTTCCATTATGTAATTTTCTTATTCTTTTTCATTTTTCCTATTCTATCATATCATTAATATATATATATATTTGTTATTCTTTTTATTTTCTTTTGTCTTCTCCCGTTCTAAAACTTTGTACTTTTATAAGATCTTGAAATTTTGGTTGCATAGAGGAGAAAAATATGTACTTTGGTAAAGATGTGAAAGAAAGCTTCTTTTTCTTGTCTATTTGCTTTCTTTGCAACAGGTTACAAGAGGAGATCAACTAAATCTATGTTTCATCATCAAGCACAAAGACTTTACAAGACAATATTATTACTAATGATGTAGAGGCAAGTAAAGATAGTATGCAATTATATGTTCTTCCATGTCCATTAGAGACAAAATGTGAAGGGAGTGAAAAGGAGAAAAAATGTGAGGAAGAAATATTTTACATGTGTATAGAGATTAAAGAGAGAGAGTTTTGTTACTAAATTTGTCAATGTTTTATACACCAGAGGATAGATACACAAACATGAACGCAAAAGGGCTCTGTCACCAAGAGAGTTAGAGAGAAAATTGAGAGGAATTAGCCACGAAGTTCATCGGACCACCGTCGAAATCCACCTTCAGACGAGACTTATACAAGGACTGAGAGGCTAGAGAGGCCGACACTCCGTCAAGATCCAAGAACGTTTCGCGAGGTAAGGTTCTGAACGACATTTTTCAGATCTGAGCTTTTCCTATGTGAATCGAGTCCTAAAATGTTGAGATATTCACCTAGGAACAACTCTACGCACGATCTGTGGAGGGTTTGGTCGAGATCTCAACCCGAAGGAGGAGATCCGAGAATCGTTCGAGAACGGTAAGCAAAATTCCGACACTCTTAACTCGTCCGGTAGTCAAGCAAAAAATTACAACAAAAATACCAAAACATAGCCCGTAACACGATCTAAAACTTTGCCGAAGAAATCATATCGATCCAAACTACGAATCAAAAGATATGAAAATCGGAAATGGGACTCTGTGTTACGGATTGTAGAGGACAAAGGAAAAAAAGAAGTCGGCCAGCAAGCGGCGGAGGGCTGTCGCGCCGGACAAACGTCGACCGTTGGTTGGAGCAACGCAGCTCCAGTGAGACGATGACACGTGTCGCCCGCAAAGCCCGAGCCGAGCCAAATCGGACCGGCTGACCCGCGACTGCATAAAAGCTGCCGCGCGTGTGGCCTGTGACTGGCGCACTCCGACACGCATGGTCAGCGCACTTCCGACGCATGAGTGCGCGTGAAACGGCCGTTTTGGCCTGTTTGCTCTCTATTTGTCCAATTTGTCCCGGTTCCAGTTCTAATCATGTTTTTATGTAAATAGGGATCCAATTTAAGGAAATCAGTATTTTTGGACACCTCACGGGCAAAGAAACGCTAGCAAAAAGGCACGCTAGCAAAAAGACACGCATCAACTAGGTAAGTCACCACCCGATATATAGGAAGAAATACTTGTAGGATTCGCTTGGATTGTATGCATGCTAGTACCTTTGCCTTAGATTAGCTCTCCATAAATGAGATTAGTCAAATTAATTGTGATGAGCGTATTAGGTGAATTATCTAAGTGTTACTTGTATTATTTAAGCTTTCGCCGTATGCATGCGTTTAATTTATGTTAGAATTGTGTATTCCACGTTCCAGGTGCTTGATGGATAAGTTCGCCCCAGTAACGATACACCTTCCCAGGAGAGAAAGAGAGAAAAAAAAAAACGAAACCACCAAAAATCTCGCGATTTTCGGCGGGATCCACTTAGACTCCCTTAAACCCTAGGAGTGGCCGCCTCCTTTAGCAGAAGGGACGTCAGTGTGCTTCGGAGTAAGGGAAGGCAGACTCACCACCGGAGAACGAACGAACGACGACACTTCCACCGGCGACAGCAGCCAAACTCTGATACCGCGAGGAAGAAGAAGAAGACGAAGACTTTCGGACGAGGAAGACGAAGCGGCAGACGTGGGTCGGCCCTCGACATTTCGCGAGTTGTCTCGGCCAGCGTGCAACCTGAACCTCGCAGGCCGCACTCGGACACCATCCTTAGGCCTCGTTCCCTTTCGGCCCAAACTGGAGGCGCGCCCAGAGACCCTGCGCTGACAGTGTTCGTCACAGCCATCGGTTTCAGCTCCATCGGCGGCTCCACGCACTCCCGGCTCGGCTAGGTTTGGCCAGACGGGGCGGCTTGGCGGCTCGACATCCGAATAGTATACCGATTCCTATGTTTTTGACCCTTCTGGAGCCATTCCCACCCTTGTTTCAACCATCTGAGGTCATTATAACTCCATGTTGACAAAATAGCTTGCGATAAGGTACCTTGGTAGTTAGGCATAAGGGATAGTCGTGAAAGGGCTCTAAGTGTATCATGTTATCTTATAGGAGGTAGTTAGGAGCTGGAGTTAGCGTTGTGGGTGACTTCGGTCAAGGCCAAGGAGGTAAGTAACCTTACTGTTGGCGTTAGTTATGTATGTATGTTGGTGTGTGCCCTGTGGCCCTTGCACGCACCATGTGTGTTGCTGATGTATGCTAGGTTAGGTGTTTCTTGCAGTGAAGTGTTATGTATGCCATATTTATGTATGTGATTCTTGCAGTAAAATGCTATGTATGCCATGTTTATGTATATGACGTCTATGACACGATTTGCTACCCTGTATGTATGAGTTTGATTGACATGTCATGAATGTAATGAGAACCCCGCATGCCATGAATGAGATGACTGGTAGGCTATGATAGGCTTGCTCGATGTTGACCCAGTGATGCTATGTAATGCGGCGAGGGGATGGAACGTTGTAGTGTAATGCCATGGAGGTAAATCTTAAGAACCTCATGCACGCTATGGTTATGTATTTGGGGGATCCCCCCGTTATGCTACTAATGGTATGGACGCGTGTATTCGATATTGTGTTTGCCACGATATCATGCATGCTCTCCTTTGTCCGTGGCGTCCGGTATTGTATGTCATTACATACCCGACCAAGCCAGGCCTAGGGAGTTTGCTTGCAAGCTCGTCTGGTGGGCCCACAGTCACACCCGTGGGCCATGCGTGGGAAGTACCATGCTCCACCCCCGCCCGGACAAAGCAAGGGCCTAGGGCCATGGGAAGGAATGGAAGACGGACCCCTCTCTCAGTTTCTTTCTTTTAACACTAGCGACATGTATGGGTATTATGTGCGACCTGAATGTGTATTATGTGCGACATGTATGTATATTGCGTGCGACTTGTATGTGTATTGTGAGCGACTACTTGTATCCGGATGTATGGATATATGCTTAACCCCAACAGTGGGGCGACTCACTGGGTATTTTATATAATACTCAATCCACATGCTACCTATATTTTTAGGTAAGGGAAAGGCTCCCATGTACAACTGACGGTGGATGTTGTGAAGGCCATGGAAATCTTGAGGAGAGTTTGTAGTGTCATAGGCGTTGTGTTGGATTCTTTTGGGTTCATAGTTTTTTGCAATTATTTCTTCTAGTTCTCTGTTGATTATTTCTAGGTTAGGTTGTCGTTATTGGTTTTTCCCGGTATGAACTGCTTATAATAATGCATTGTCAATATTGCGACTGTCTCACATGAACTGTTGTCCTGTTCATTATGCAAGTATAAGGTAACGTCGCTAATTAGGGTAGAGAAAATTAGGGCCGTTACAACCCCATTGAGCGCGAACTTCGTGTTTTGGGTGCTTGATGGAGGCCATCGCTCTGTTGAGCCAGCATGTCTAGTTTGCATGAATTATATATTATGGTATTAGAAGACGGTTGCATGCACACTCTGTTATTTGCTAGGGCCATTTTTATGATAAGCCTAGGGAATTACTGTTAGGAGTCATATGTCGCTCTAGCCAGACTTAACTTTCCCCTAGGAACATAGCGAATTACCACGGCAACAAGGTACCTCAGGAGTGTTCATAGATTGCTAGTGTAAGAACGATATCTATAGTTTCGTGGGAGGACCAAGGGTTCCTGACCAATCCTTACTGCTCTTGGCCATTTCGCATGGGAAATGTGTCCCCACGTCGTACAGCCCATTAGCTGCATGGGAACGGGTTGGGTCGCGCCCCCCATAGGTATATGGGCTTAAAGGTATTCATAACACCCCTAGGCTAGATACCATGTAGTCCCAAATAGTCATGTAGAGGTAGCGTCTCATAGAGAGATACTGACCATACCAGCTTGGCATAAGGAACCTCTAGGTGTCTAATGAAAGGACGATGAACCGGTGAAACCCAAGGGGCAAGCTCCAAGGGACTAAGATTAGAACCAGATATCCTAGAATCGAATTAGAAGATCGTGGGAACCTGTTAAGTTAGGATGCGAAGAGAGCCTACAAGTAGGTGGCTTACTGAGTATAATATTTATGCTCATCCTTGCTATGTTTTCCTTTTTCAGGAGCGTGAGGCGTCGGTCAAGGGCGGGCGTGATGGAGACGGGGATTGTCATAGAGGAATGGGTTGTCCCGGGTGTCAGTCCAGTCTTTATTTTTTATTTGCATTCTTTCGAAATTTATTTTCAAACTGTCAAGTGTTCTGTTTGTTTGTCATTGAAAAACTTTATTGGAGTTAAAGGATTTTCTCTATTTCATATTTAAATCACTTTGTGCATTCATGTGTTGTCATTAGTCACAATCCATAGTAAAATATTGGGTCGTGACAAATTTGGTATCAGAGCAGTTGGGTTATAGATCCTATGGACATTTAGGATAGAGAGTCGTGTCCTCGGTGACTTCGCTCGTCAAACACATGCCGCTCACGACCAAACGTCCTCACATGATGGAAACATAGAGACAAAAGTCAAGCTAGTATTTATAGACTATACCATGACCTACTATGGCATTATACTCGCACATTACCTAGGAGATGTGCTACGAATTAATTGTAACCATAGTCCTTTTTTCTATTATGGTAGATAATGACACCAAAGAGACAGGAACCATATGTAGGGCTCAGACCCAGAAGGGGAAGAAGA
Organism: Cucurbita maxima; assembly: GCF_002738345.1. Classification (NCBI taxonomy): domain Eukaryota; kingdom Viridiplantae; phylum Streptophyta; class Magnoliopsida; order Cucurbitales; family Cucurbitaceae; genus Cucurbita; species Cucurbita maxima. The sequence goes on along the minus strand of NW_019272026.1, from coordinate 947,854 downwards.
GAGGAAGTTCAGAACACCAAGGTTCCAACACCTGAAGTGGAACAACCTGAATTTCAAGAGGAGACTAGGGATATGCCCCAAACTAGCGAGGGGGTTGTACCACAGCCATATAAAACCAAAAGACGCCAAAGGAAGGCCAAGGCCCGAAGGCTGCTCAATACACCCCCTATTGCCCCCTTCTTCGAGAAGGTCCCATCAAGTCCAACCCCGTGTACAGCAGTCCTGCTAAACCAACAGTTAGTCATACCCACAACAGAGATGTTTCAGACGTTCATGATGACCTCGATAGAAAATCAGGCTCTGACGAACCAAATGATACAAACTATGATGGCTAATCAGTCAGCAGGGCAAGGGATCAAAGATTAAGGGACTATGACTGTGGAGTCCCACTACTTAAGAGATTTCCAGAGGCATAAACCGCCTTCCTTTGATTGAGGCAAGGTGGATCTCATTGCCGTTGAGAATTGGCTAGAGGCCATAGAAACGACCTTCCATTTTATAAATTGCCTGCTAAAGTATCAAGTCCATTGTGGGATGTATATGCTAAAAGGAAAGGTGCACTTCAGGTGGAAGGGTGCTCAGAAGACCAGTATACCACAAGGAGAGTTTATTACCTGGTAGCAGTTTAAAGATGCTTATCTCCACAAATATTATCCAATCATTGTCATAGTGAAAATGCAGACATCATTCCTCGAACTGAAACAGGGATACAGGTCAATGGAGGAATATGACTTAGAGTTCAATAGGCTGGCAAGGTTTTCTCCAGCTTATGTTAGTTCTGATGAGTTGAAGGGCGAACGATTTATTGCTGGTCTGAGGGAGGAACTGAGGGGCAATGTGGTATCCCAGTCATCCTTCGTCTATGTGAAAGCCCTTCAAGTGGCACCCTGCTTGACGCGTCCCGCACCGACAAGCTACAGTTGAGAACAGCACAATCATCTCACACTGTAGCCCAGGAAAAGGGGACAGACCGGAGCCACCCTAGAGTTGGTAGACCGCCCCATGGCCGCACTGATAAATGAAGAAGAGCCTCGGTACGGGACATGACCCTTTGTCCTAACTGTCGGCGTCCTCATACGGGGGAATGCAGGGCAGGAACAAACGTCTGCTACAGATGCGGCCAGATAGGGCACTTTGCAGTGGATTTCCCTCAGAGGAACGATCAACGTATCAACTGGCCTGCAGTACAGCATCAGAGGGGCCAGGGTGCTCAACATCAGTAGGGGCAAGCTGTAGCCCATGCAACAACAGCTAGGCAAGCTGACCAGCCTAACGTAGTTGTCATAGGTACGCTACCCATATTTGGCCATCTTGCTTTATTATTGTTTGATTCGGGTTCAACACATTTGTTCGTATCTGAGGAGTTTGTAGAGCTAGCACACCCAGAGAAAGAACTTTTAGAGATTACCCTATCAGTGTCCACCCCTACTCACGAACTGTTGTTAGCTACCCATAGGGTTAAGGGAGGTGGTGTAACAATATTAGGACGTGTCATCGAAGCTACATTGATAGTGTTCAGCATACAAGACTTCGATGTCATCTTGGGTATGGATTGGCTAGGTGAGAATCGCGTTTTGATAGATTGCAAGACTCGAATAATGACTCTCAGGCTCCCGTCAGGGGACAACTTACCTACAAGGGAGCCATTTCCAAAGGAGCCCCAAGCGTCATAACATCATTAAGGGTTAAGAAGTTGATTCGTAGTGGCGAAAGTGCATTTCTAGCTAATGTGACCTTAGACAATAGTAACAAACAAATAACCTCATCAGTACACATCGTCTGGGAGTTCGTAGATATCTTTCCAGAGGATTTTCCTGGTTTGCCCCCAGCTAGGGAAGTTGATTTTGGGATCGATTTAAAACAAGGAATTGTGCTGATCTCCAAGACACCTTACAAGATGGCACTTGCAGAACTCGAGGAATTGAAGGAACAGTTACAGGAGCTGTTGGATAAGGGTTTCATCCGACTTATTGTATCACCCTAGGGAGCCCCTATTCTGTTTGTCAAGAAGAAGGACGGGGTCCATGCAGTTGTGTATTGATTACAGGGAACTAAACAATATCACCATAAATAATAAGTACCCCCCCCCCCCCCCCCCCCCCCCCCCCCCCCCCCCCCCCCCCCCCCCCCCCCCCCCCCCCCCCCCCCCCCCCCCCCCCCCCCCCCCCCCCCCC
>NW_019272026.1:942416-944880 GCF_002738345.1 Cucurbita maxima | reverse complement strand
CCCCCCCCCCCCCCCCCCCCGAGAATTGACAACCTGTTTGATCAGCTACAGGGAGCAACAGTCTTCTCCAAAATTGACTTAAGATCGGGGTATCATCAGTTGAGGGTCAGAGAAGGGGATATACCCAAGACAGCCTTCAGAAGTCATTATGGACATTACGAGTTTCTCATTATGTTCTTTGGTCTTACCAATGCACCAGCAGTTTTCATGGAACTAATGAACAGGGTGTTTAAGGAATTCTTAGACACTTTTGTCATAGTGTTCATCGATGACATTCTGGTATACTCTAAGTCTGAGGAAAATCATGAAGAACACCTAAGAAAAATCTTGACAATACTGAGAGCCCAGCAGTTGTATGACAAGTTCTCGAAGTGCGAGTTTTGGTTGTCTGAAGTAGCATTTCTAGGTCACGTGGTGTCAAGCAAGGGGATTATAGTGGACCCAGCTAAGATAGAAGCAGTGATGAGGTGGCCAAAGTCGACCACAGTCACGGAGGTGAGGAGTTTTCTTGGGCTAGCTGGATATTATAGAAGGTTTGTCTAGGATTTCTCCAAAATTTCCTCAACGCTAACTCAGTTAACCAAGAAGGGCAAGCCCTTTTCTTGGACTCCAGCCTGTGAATAGAGTTTCCAGGAACTCAAGGAGAGGTGATAACCGCACCAGTCCTTACAGTTTCAGACGGGTCAGGTAATCTCGTGGTGTACAGTGATGCATCAGGGAAAGGGTTATGGTGTGTGCTCATACAGAAGGGTAAGGTGATAGCGTATGCTTCTCGAAATCCTGTAAGGTGATATCGTATGACATAGAAATCCTGTACCATCCAAGCAAAACCAACGTTGTAGCTGATGCATTGAGCAGTAAGGTTGTACATACTTCTACGATGATTACCACGCAAGAAAGACTACAAGATGAGATGAAGAGGGCTGAGATAGATATGGTGGTTAAAGGTGGTACTGTTCAGATGGCACAGTTGACCATATAGCCCACCCTACGAAAGAAAATTATCGACGTTCAGAGGTCTGATGAACACCTCAGTAAAGTGTGGAGTCAGACTGAGACAGAGAGAACAACAGAGTATTCTATCTCCTCGGACGGGGGCCTGCTATGGCAAAATCGCCTGTGCGTTCCCCGAGATGAGAGAATCTTAAAAGATATTATGACCGAAGCCCATGATACATCTTATACGTTCCACCCTGGAAGTATGAAGATGTATTAGGATCTAAAAAGATCCTATTGGTGGTCAGGAATGAAGAGGGACATAGCGGATTTCCTAAGGCGTTGCTTGACCTGCCAACAGGTGAAGGCCCCGAGGCAGCGCCCAGCAGGATTGCTACAGCCCTTGAACGTTCCTCAGTGGAAATGGGAAGCAGTTTATATGGATTTCGTCTTGAGTTTGCCAAAGACAAAGTAGAGTTTCCATGTCATCTGGGTAGTTGTAGATAGACTGACCAAGACGGCTCACTTCATTCCAGAAAAGTCCACATATCGAGTGGATCGGTGGGCTCAGTTATATATCAAAGAGATAGTACACTTGCACGGGGTACCAGTGTCCATAGTATCAGACCGGGACACCAGGTTCACCTCTCAGTTTTGGAAAAGTCTCCAGAAAGCATTAGAAACTCAGTTGAGGTTCAGTACAATGTTCCATCCTCAAACGGACGGACAGACCGAAAGAATGAATTAGATCTTAGAGGATATGTTGCGAGCCTGTTCCTTAGATTTTTCTGGGTGTTGGGACAATTATTTTCCTTTGATGGAGTTTGCCTACAATAATAGTTATTAGGTGACCATCCAGACGGCCCGTTTGAGGCACTGTATGGGCGCAGGTGTCGAACACGCAGCAACTATTGGGACCAGAGTTGGTTCAGGTCACCAACGCAGCGGTGCAGAAAATCAAGCAGAGGATAGCCTCACAGAGTCGACAGAAAAGCTATGCAGATTTGCGTAGAAGGAACCTCGAATTTGAGGTGGGTGACCACGTGTTCCTGAAGGTAGCCCTTATGAGGGGGGTGTTGAGGTTCCTAGGCCCCTTTGAGATTCTAAAAAGAGTTGGGGCTGTGGCTTACAGAATTGCCCTGCCACCGATCCTTATCGTCGAGCACAATGTGTTTCACGTATCCATGCTACGAAAGTACACTCTAGACCCTACTCATGTAATCGAGCATGAGATGCTTCCTCTTCGGGAAGATCTGTCTTACGAGAAGAAGCCTAGCAGAATTTTTGCTCGAGACACTAGGCGATTGCGCAACAAAGACATTCCCTTGGTAAAGGTCTCATGAGGTAACCACCGTAAGGAAGAGGCAACCTGGAAACGAGAAGAGGACGTGAGGAGAGCTTATCCTCTCTTCCATGAGATATCCACTTTCGCGGACGAAAGTTCCTAAGGAGGGGAGAGTTTATATCGCAAAAAAAAAAAAAAAAAAAAAAAAAAAAAAAAAAAAAAAAAAAAAAAAAAAAAAAAAAA
>NW_019272026.1:908505-941727 GCF_002738345.1 Cucurbita maxima | reverse complement strand
AAAAAAAAAAAAAAAAAAAAAAAAAAAAAAAAAAAAAAAAAAAGAAAAAAAAATCATTTTGCCCCTCCAACCATAATAGGGGTTCAAGGAAAACCTCATCAAATCTCCTCCAAAAGAAAAAGAGAGTTAGAGAGGAAATTTAGAGGAATCAGCCGCGAAGTTCATCGGATCACCGTCGAAATTCACCTTCAGACGACACTTGTACAAGGACTGAGAGCCTAGCGAGGTAAGGTTCTAAATGACATTTTTCAGATCTGAGCTTTTCCTATGTGAATCGAGTCCTAAAATGCTGAGATATTCACCTAGGAATAACTCTTTGCACGATCTATGAAGAAGCTTGGCCGAGATCTCAACCCGAAGGCAGAGATCCGAGAATCGTCTGAGAACACTAAGCGAGCTTCCGACGCTATTAACTCATCCGATATTCAAGCAAAAAATTACTTAAAAAAAATACCAGGACGTAGCCCATAACAGAATCTAGAACTTTGTCGAAGAAATCATATCGATCCGAACTACGAATCAAAAGATATGAAAATTGGAAATGGGACTCTACGTTATGGATTGCAGAGGACAGAGGAAAAAAAAAAGTCGGCCGACGAGTGGCAGAAGGTGTGCGACAGTCATCGGACACGCATCGACCGTCGACTAGAGCAATGCAACTCTAGTGAGACGATGACACATGTCGCCTGCAAAGCCCGAGCCAAATCGCAAACTCGAGCTGAGCCGAGTTGAACCGGATCGACCGACCCGCGACTGCGCAGAAGCTGTCGTGTGTGGTAGGCGCGCGTGCGGCCTGCGACTGACGCATTACATTTGGATGTGATGTTATGTGACCTAAAGGTTGTGTATGATAGATTGGTGAGCTTAAGCCTATGATATATCTTTTCTTGGTCATGGAATCACGGTCTGAGTCTATTATGATGGTTAGGCAATCCTAATCGTGAACTCTCCTCATTTGGTGAGGGTCTACTTAGCATATAGGAATGCTACGTCATCCATCTAAAGTTCCTCATACTCATTATTGAGGGAGTTCTGGTTATGCTTAGTGGAGAGACTACCTTACACTATTTAGAAACTTTAAATAACATGAGAATATGGTGTTTGTTAGGCACCATTAGGGGAGCTTCTGGCTAGAGCTTAGTAGTAGGCACATATAGAATTGGAAACTAAGGTATTGCCTATGTAGAGCGACGAATTCTCTATACTTATTATAATCACCAAGAGTCTTAGATAGACGAGCAAAAAATGCAATGACTAGATGTACAATGACAAGCAAAAAATGAGAGGCTGTGTACACCTAGAAACCCGAGCAAATCTGGTGGATGACTTACATCCTTGAAATAGGAGCAAGTAGGAAATATGTACTTAAAGAGTCGAAATGCTTAAAAAGAACCTAAGCCATGTAGTTGGCTAACTTTAGGACCTTGAATAATCACATAGCTTAAGAAACACTTAATAAGATATATTAGGAGGATAGCCTACCAGTAGATTACTCACTACTCATTCATGTTAGTCTTTGTTTACATATGGGTCATAGATTTACTATTCATTGGTAGGAGTAGTATGCAGAGCCTTGAACGGTAGTGAGGACGCCTAGATTGAGTCGTAATATTTTAATATTATTTTTTTGAAACTTGTTCCATTTTGTAATTTTTTTTTTTTATATTAACTTGTGCATACATGTTTTGTACTTTTTAAACTCTTTTAATGTAAGTTTGTATTATTTATGGTTGGAATTAATTTCATGGGTCACTTATTTTATAAAATTGAAATTTTTTATCTCCATTTTTTTTTCTTTTGACTCTACTTGGATTCAATTTTTGAGAAAGGGAGGAATTAGAGCTAAGTTGATTAGGTCCTACCGATAGTTTTCATTAGATAAAGATTCATTGGTTTCTTTGTAACTCACGTGAAGCTAAGGCTCACCTCGACTAAGTATGCAACTATGATCTAATTTCACATGCATAAACATAATTAGGTTAAGTTTGATTGAAATGCCTAGTAAATTGGGACTTAAGCTTATTTAGGTTAATCTTATTAAAATGTCCTTGTCAAGCCCTCATATCACGTATCTTTGAGATGCAAATTTTAACTCCTCGTGGCGAGTGAACTAGTAAGACATTGTGGGAAATATCACTTGATATTGGACAACTATAAGGGATTAGCTTGCGCCTCCCTAATGGACAACATAATATTATCTCAAGTGAGAGGGGGTGACCCTCGTACCTACCAATCTACTATCCTCATGCAGTCCCTCAGTTCCCGACCAAGAGATAACTAGAGATCCTTTGATCGTACCCACATGATGTATCTATATGACCCACAACATTTCAGGGTACGGCTTTGCTATTCCATGTCGTCATAGAATTCACAGAGAGTATCCTTCCTAAGTATCGTCACTATCAAGACCCTCACCCCTCCTCTAGGTGAGCTCACAGTTCGAAGTAAGCTAGCAAGCCCCTTAACCATCCTCATATAGTAACCCATTAAACTACTAAGCACGAGCTATTTCGACAAGACTAGACTCTAGAAGTAACATATGTTTGTGGTAAATTAGCCTTTGCGCTCCTCATGGGACTAGACTCTAGATGTCCTAATCTCCGAAGTTAGAATTAAAAAATAAAAAATAAAAAATCAATTCTTTAATTCTGGTTGGAACTCAAGTGTTACGATTAGATCGACCAAACTCACATCTATTTAAATGTGAATATTCCTATATGAATTCAGGTTAATTTACGGGCTAGCCACTAGTATATTTTATATATTTAAATTTTCTTAAATAAATTTCAAACAAATCCATTAGAGTTTGAGAATTGAATGATTGAAAACTAAAAAAAGATGGAAATGGAATGACTATAACATCCACATATGAGAGCCGCCAAATAATCCAAATGTCCGACGGCGCCGACCGGACATAAACGATCCAAGTCCTTATCAATGGTGACCAAACTCAAAAAACAAAAAAGTTGTGTTCTTTTAGAACAAGTCAATGGTTCTGCACATTGAACATATTATACAATTTACAAGCTGGAAATGGGTTTGGCATTAGCAGCCGCTGCCACCAAAAAGTCAAAATATATTTAGCTTTTTTTAGTGTAATCTAGAAGAAAATTTGAGAGCGTTTTAACATGGGAATACAATCAAGTTTGGTTTTTAAGAGTGTGAAGACTATTCTCATAAGCATTATTCATTTTTTTTTGCTTCATTTAAGCTTTGTCCTCACTCACATGATTCTTACGAAAAGGTTACCTAATATACGATTTCCCCAAACAAATGATGGTTAAGTTTGAAATTGTTATGATTGAATTACTCAAAATGGAGGTACACTTTCTTGGTATAGATAATAACTTTCGGTTCTTTTAAGTCTTTCTTAGTCTTCCTATTCTCAGGATCACTCTCATTTGAGTATAGACTCGATTCATTCATGTACTTTTTCTTTACTCGGGTTGTCATACACAAAAGATGATAAATTCAATAACCCATTAAATACAAATTAAAAATTTTAATACCCATTTGGTACTTTTTAAATTTAAGATATATGACACAAATTTACACAAATTGCTTGGATCAATTAAGTATGTATTGAAGTTTAGAGTATTTATTTTGATTAAGACTTTTAAAACAATAAATAATTCGTATAGTGAAGTTGGCCGCCCCCTTGCCCAAAGGTGACTTTCAATTTTATTTATTTATTTAATATAACTAAAGATTGAATTTAAAAAAATATATATTTACTTTATGGGCTACTTTTAGTTATATTTTATTTTATTTTATACTAATAGAATGATTGGTATTTTGAAATATATATTTTAATTAATTGAATTAGGTTGAAATGAATGATATTTTAATTAAAATTTTATTTTTGAAAAGAATGTAAAATATATGGTTGATTAATTAAACAAATATATAGTCATGCAACAAGTTTGACATTTAGGCCAAGTTTGGATAGTCCATGAATAATTGGCATTTATTAGCATTTATTCCATTCAATGAATCTACCTACTTTTAAAATATAATAACAAAAAGTTAAGCATATGAATTTTTATTTTAAAGACTCTACCAATAATTATGGCAAACGTCCCACTTCGGTAAGAAACTGAACTTTTTTATTTTGTTTTCAAATTCATTTATTAAGGTTTGTGAGTATAAAAAGTACGCAAGAAAAACATATCTAGATAGATGGACTTAGAGATTTAAATTTCACTAAAGGAATTTAGTTAATTTGAGTTAGGGATTGAAAGATAGAAAAATCTACAAAAATAGATTGATATGTGATTTTGACCGAAATTTGGAAAAAATGGGTTCGAGAAGAGGCGACGAACACGCGGCAGCCAGAGAGGAGAGAAACTCGTCTAAAAACCTGAGTGACATGTGTCAGGCAGGCGTTGGAGAAGCGTGTCAAACTTTGAGCACTAACACGCGACGTCGTGGCTGACCGAAATCGATGACCTGGACCGCATTTGAACCACATGCTCGATAAGCAATCCAATGACCTGCAATCCAACTCGATACGTACCGCCATGTGTCGCATCCTAAAAAAATTGAAAGGTGAGTTTACATCTACTAGGGTTCGAAGTTCAGCCTTACCTTCATGCGCCCTACGCTTGGATGTTGAGCCAGTTTTCGTTCTGATTTCAATGCTAATCCTATTTTACTGTGAGTTAGGTGATTGTAGTGACAATTCATAATTATTGGACTCCTCTACGCCTATAAATCAAGCTCGAAAAGACATGCGACAAAATGATACGTAACCACGCGGAATTAAGAAGTAATAATGGTAGGGTGTGCTTAGTTTTGTATGCATGCTAGACCAAATTACTCCTAGGTGGCTAGATCTGGTAATTCCCTGCATTTGGGAAGGTAAGTTTGTATGTGATGGACTTGCTACCTTTGTGGAATTTCATATTCAAATTTTTGTATGCTTTCTAGAATATCCTACAAATGCTTATATTTGATCATGTTATGTTGGCGAACGGGAGTATTTTTGTATATGCGCTCTGAATGTTGATGAATGTTACCACCCTGTTGAGCATGTGTGACAACATGCATAGTGAAATGTACATAAAATCCTGTTGATGGATTGTGTGAACTTATTATATGAATGATAAGCAATAGTGTTGAGTTATGTCTAGGGTGTACTGTTATAGGGACTAGGTTAGGTTTAGATAGGGGACCCTCCTAATGTTGCGTTCAGTGGTATCATGAAGGACGACTAAAGGTAAGACCCTTAAACCCTATATCGTTATAGAATTGGAAGTCTTGAATGAGTGAATCTGGAAGTAATAGCCCCTACCTCAACCATTTTACTACTTGTAGACCTAGAGGATCACTTTAGAACTCTTGGACAAAGGGAAAAGACCCCTTAATCGATAAGAGCTAGTATGACGTTCGAGGACCTTCCACTTCACTTCTCTACTTCGATACGGTACCAATGAACTAGGTGAGACGTTGGTTAGGGTTGTGTTACTCAGTGGTAAATTGACTACTCTGAATGATGGATCCGTCTTATGGTATGATGTTGATCACTCGGGTAAGTCAAGGTTACCTGCATGGTGGGCCCGTCCTATTGAAGGATCTTGACCACGTGGGTGACCTATTCAAGCTAGGTTTTATCGGGAGTACCAGAGTTTTATGAGGTAGCACCTCATCCTCAAACATCGAATACCGCTTCAAATGTTAAGTTCTACCCCAAATTGTGGACTAACAGTACTAAGACTCCCGTACCAATTCTTCTATAGTTGTTCCATAAGTTATTAACTTATTCTACCTAAGTCTACTAACCAAAGTTAAGTTTATAAGCTCACAATCTCCTCCATAAACTTAATTTTGTTCGAGATTCTTCACTCCCAGCAATTCTTGCAACTCTGTAAACTTAACCCTTGCTAGGGCCTTGGTTAGAATATTTGCACGTTACCCTCTAGTGCATATGAACTCCACAATGATTTTTCTCTTCTCAATGCACTCACGGATGAAGTGGAAGAGAGTTTCAACTTATTTTTTGCTTCTGTGAAGTACCGAATTCTTCATCATTGCAATCACATATTTGTTGTCAACGTAGAGAGTTACCGACTTTAGTTCAGTTCTAGTCACTTCACTCAACAAATTTCTTAGCCACAATATTTGGCATGACGCCACAGTTGCTGACATGAACTCGACCTCACAGGAAGATAATGCCACAATTCGCTTCTTTTGAGATTGCCAAGAGATCAAATTTCCATTGAGATAAAACATCATTCCTGCGGTGCTTTTTCTATCGTCAATGCCTCCAGTTAAATCAATATCAGTGAAACCGACTAGTTCTTCAAGACCTCGCCCTCTTTGATACTTCAACCCGTATCTTGTGGTTCCCTTTACATAGCGAAAAATGTGCTTAACTGCATGTACCTATTCACTATTCCAACAACATATGAAAGGTTCAGACGAGTATGTGTCAAGTACCTTTGACTTTCGATGACGCGCCTATACTCAATGGATTTCACCAAGTTTCCTTCAGCATCTTTTTTGAGTTGTAACTTTTCTTCCATGGAATACTTGGTCGAGTTGCACTCTACCATATTAAATTGCAGCACCAACTTCTTAGCATAGGCCGATTGTTTTAGCATGATGCAATCTTTCTTTTGGTCCTTTTCAATACCGAGGTAGTATGTGAGTAACCCAAGGTCAGTCATCTCAAATTCTTTCATCATTTTCTGCTTAAACTCTTTAACGTCTTCCACACTTGTACCAGCGACGATCAGGTCATCAACGTACATGCCAACTATGAGTGTTTCATCCCCTTGTTTCTTGTATACACTGCTTTTCTTGTGAGCATTTCATGAAGTTTAGACTCTTTAAGCTCTTGTCAAGACGTATGTTCCACACCCTCAGTGCTTTCCATAAACTGTAGAGGGCCTTTAACAACTTGTACACTTTGTGCTCTTTGGCTTTGATGGCGAACCCTTCAGGTTGGGCAACATACACTTCTTCTTGGAGGGCACCATTTAGGAATGCTGATTTGATGTCCAAGTGATGGACCTCCCACCCGAGTTGAGCTGCGAGGGCAAGAATCAACCTTACGGTGTCTAGTCTAGCCACAGGCGCGAAAACCTCCTCAAAATCAACTCCTTGTCGTTGTACGTATCCCTTCGTCATGAGTCTTGATTTATGCTTGATGACATTTCCTTCACTATTCTTCTTCAACTTAAACACCCACTTCAAATCGATGGGCTTTTGTTTGGGCAGTAAGTTAGTTAGTGTCACATCTTATTTTTCTCAATGGTTTCAAGCTCTTTTTTCATGGTCTTCTGCCACATTGTCTCAGTTGCTACCTTTTAGTAGGTTGTCGGCTCCTCGGCCGCGAGCAACACTAACTCTTCAGGATCCAATTCTTCTTCAAGAGTATCTATATAAATTTCAGCAAGAGAACGAAACTTCTTTGGTCCATCTTCTATTGTGGATCCTCTTGTGCTCTCGCTGTTAGATAAAACCTGGGTTTTTTCAGTTGTTCCTTATTTAGATTCACACGATTTCAGAATATCTCCGTTTGACCATTTGACAAAACACGTCGAATGGATCACCAAAGTTTTAGACGAAAATTTCGTAGGAAGTGGCACAGATTTAGTTGGCCACTCTCCGGCCATTTTTAGGATAATTTATATTTAAATAGGAAATTTGTTCTGAAGATGTAACCACCTGATTTTTTAAGGCAGTCAAAATTTCAGTCATTCTCTCCCTTTTATTTTAAGCATTTTATTTTTCTTCTAACAACCTCCCGTCGACGATTTCCTCTCACCGAATTTCTCTGGCTGATTATCGAAAAACAACACTCGCCTGAGCTTTATGGTTCTAGAGAGTTTGTTCATCACGCCTTTCGGTGCTACCGGGGATGACATGTGTGGACTTGTTGGTGTCACTGTGAGTGACCTTTCTAGGTCTTTTGTGTCTCCCTCTTCTTCCAAGGCAGTGAGCTCTATAACAATCTACTTGTTTGCCTTGGTTATACCCCTTTCTGTCATCAAGCTTTTTGATATATGGCTTTGCAGTCTTAACATATGTTGTACAACCGAAGACTCTTAGGTACTCAAAGTGAGGTGTCATGCCCAACCATACTTCATAGGGTCTGCAAGTGTCTAGCGCCTTTATCGGTAAATGGTTTAGAAGATAAATCGCAAATCGTATTGCCTCACCCCAAAAAATCGTTGGGACTTGCACGCTCTTGAATAAACTTCTTGCAGTGCTCATTATGGTACAATTTCTTCGTTTGACCACACCGTTTTGTTGTGGAGGCTACGATGCAGTGAGTTTACGCTTGATTCCTTCCTCTTTGCAAAACTTCGAGAAGTTGTGGGGTTATAATTCGCCATATTGGTTGGTGCACAAGATTTTTAGGTTGTGATCAGACCCATTTTCAACGAGTCGTTTGAACTTCTTGAACGCACATAATGCCTCTCCTTTTTCTTTGAGCATTACACCCACATTCAATGACTATAATCGTTAACAAATTAGAGAAAATACTTGTTAACAGCAATCGATTTGTTGGGTTTTATGTCCTAAAACTCATATTTTGTAAACAAAAAACATATTCTATTTTCAATAAAGTTATTATTGTTGTTTTGTAAATATTGTTATTGAATAAAGTGAATTTTACGATCATTAATCTAAATCCAATAAACTAAGAACACTCTGGCTATAGTATGATTACTTGAACTATATGTAGAGACATAAGAATTGATCAAGTTCAAGTATATAGTCAAAATGATTTATAGTATAAGGATAAGGCTGAGTACCTTATTCTAGGAACACTATGGATGCGGCCCACTTTTGTATATGATATAAACAATGAGATCACTAAATTGTACATGTGGAGACATGTGAGTGGGGGCGTCCTATGCAATGAGTATTGCATAAGATCGGACCATGAAGAAAATCACTCTCACTTTATAATGTCGTTTACTGTTGAGACTGATTTTCTTTTCATTCGATGACCTAGGTAACTCGATCTTAATCCTGAGCTAACCATGAACTGCTGTTTATTCAGAATTATCCTTAGATTTGCATGGGTGAGAGTGGCTCAAGTTCGTCGACTCAATAGGCCTCCCATTTCAGGGGTAAGACTGGGTAAATGGCTGGGGACGTGGGGTGCAAGATGGAATTCACTCCTACCCACTTTTAAGGATAGAAGAGAGGTAGTTCCCTTAAGTACTGACTTCAGGTCTTGAACAAGGGACCACACCCTCTCATTGGCCTGAGAGGGATTCGGTTTACTGGTTGGACCACAAACCAATTGTTCATTAGAGGATCAGTGAGACATAAGAAACAAGAAGTAACTTCAGGGGTAAAACGATAAATTGACCCAGCTCTAGTTACGAACAACCTGTGAATGATCGACTTACTAATCATAGTTATATCAAATGGACATAAATATATCTATAGTGAGGGGAGTGCAACTACTAGGCTATAGTGAGATGTCCTAATAGTTAACGAATGTTGGTTAACAAGGTTAATGAGTTTAACCGGTTAATCTTGGATCGTTGGAGCCCATGATCTATAGGTCCATTAGGTCCCTCTGCTAGATCATATCGGACTAAACTATAGAACAGTGTGACAAGTGAGTTTGAAGTGTTCGAATTCAAATTAGGGAGAATGCGCTACATATATACGATATATTTAACTGCATTTTTGTTTTATTACGAATTAAACAAAAAGAGAGAATCTGAGATATTTAAATAAGATTTAAATATCTTAATCAAATATGTGTCGGAATTAATTGGGATTGACATTTGAATTAATATTAAACATTAATTAAATAGTTTAATTAATCATTTAATATTACTTTAATTTGAAATTAATAATTCAAATTGATTGTTGAATCAAAATGAAGAAAGTCAAAATGTTGACTCCATTTAATGGAAAAATCCATGTTAGTGGAATGTTGAGGTGTCAAAATTTAGTTTAACCAAACTTGCATGCTTGCCAAATAAATCCCACAAATTTGAGTGGAATTTTGAGTGTCAAAATTTGGTTAACTCGAAGCATGCATGCTTGCCACATAATCCCAAACATTTGAGTGGAATTTTGAGTGTCAAAATTTGGTGATCTCAAGTTTTGATGAACATACAAACATGACTCTATAAATAGAGTGATCATAATATATGAGAGGTGTTCTTGTTGGTGAAAAACCTTGAGAAAAACCTCTCACAAACACTCTATTCATATATACAAAATCTCTCCCAAGTTTAGTTACTCACCAGATTCCACAATCCCATTCTAAGGCCGGAGGATAGTGGAGAAGACACTAATGGTGGTTCGAAACCGGTTCGTGAGGAAAAAGGAATTTGAACTTGATATGAACCAAGAGACATCAATCATACAATATGCTTCAATGAAGATGTGAAGAAAATATTGTTGAAATTATCAAAAGATATTTCAATTCATGCCACATTGAAGAAGAATGAAGTTTCATATTTTGAATTTTGGGTGGATTACAATTTAGAGTCATTTAGAGTTATTGTATTTTATTAATGTATTTAGGACTTTTAATTTACTTTAGGTTATAATTACTGGTTAATTAAGGTCATTAAGTATGAATGTTACAACTCTTGGAATGACTTTAGTAGTTTCATTTTGAATCTATATAAAGCCATGTATGTTGTATGTTGTATGTTGTATTTGTAAGTAGACTTGGAAAATATATATAAAAGAATAGCCAATGACTAAGTTTATTTGCAATTCTATGTAGTTTAGGTTGCATGTAGAATCATTCAAGCTCGACATGATCAATCTTGCTTGTGGAGTGATTCGAATCTCAAACAAGTGTTTGAGATATTTGGTCAACAAGAATCATTCAAGCTAGACATGATCTTGCTTGTGGAGTGATTCGAATCTTAAGCAATGTTCTTGCCTTGAGATATTCGATCAACAAGGTAATCTGAATCTTACTCCCCTTGTAGTGGTTCTTTATCTTATCAGAACTACAAAAGGTTAGTATTCAAACTCATTAAGTTTTAATACTTATGAACATTTAGTTATTTACTATAATTGATGTTCTAAAAGTGTCTAAGACCCAAATTGCTTCCGCATGTGTTATATTAACACCATCACGATTATGAGTTGATTAGGCCACACAAATCTGCATGAACCAATTGCAAAGGTCGCTCAACACAGAAATTGGTTTCAGCTGGGAACGACAATCTTACTTGTTTGGAGACTAGGCAACATTTACATAGCTGGTTCAGGTGTATGATTTTTGGTAACCCTGTAGCCATCTTCTTCTCTCCCATCATTTTGAGCGTCTGAAATTTCACATGCCCAAGTCTTGCATGTCATAGCCACGTTGGGTCTATAAGTGTTGTCCATAGAGAGGTGGGCTGGCTGGTCTCCAATAGTATCTTAGACAGGCGATTATGAGACCGTTTTACCTTCATCAACAAGATCCATTTATGTTGAACATCTTGAGAAACGAGCCAGCTAACTCCACTTTGCTACCTTCTTCTGTCATCTGACCAAAACTGATAATGTTACTCTTCAAGTTTGGGATATAGTGTACCTTGGTCAACAAACGTTGGTCGTCATTCTTGCATTGAAACAAGATCGATCCTCTTCCTTAGATCAGTATAATTCATCAATCGCCAAACTTCACGTTTCCAATGAGCTTCTCATCAAGCTTCTTGAAATTTGTTCGATCTCTGGTCATGTGGTTGTTTGCTCTGTTGTCAAGGTATCAAATGTTGGTCTCCACTCGGTCTTCTCCTTTAGTGAGAAAGTTCACCATAACCTTCGCTTCGTTGGGCATCAACAGGTTGGACATCTTCTCGGCCAACATCAGTGTGAGCTCTTGATCCTGTGTGAGTGTGAGGTTTGTCTCCTCATCGCGCTTCTTCTTGCGGCACTCTACCGCATAGTGCTCATATTTTTCACAAGAGTAACACTTGATCATGTGCGGTTTTCTTTAATTAGTTTTTTTTTCACGTTTTCCTTAAAATTATTTGGTTGAATCTTGTTTTTAAGTAATCTGAATTGTTTTAGGTAATTTGAATTGACTCACACACTTAGAATGGAATAGCTTAGTTTTAGCTAGCCATTTTGGTCCATCTTTAAGCTTAAGATTTGTTGGCCAACTCAATTAAGTTTGTTTTAAATAGTCTAATTAAATGAGAAACACTTTGTACAGTGTTTTTTCACCAAAGTTAAATTGGCTTTTTGTTCTCTTCCTATTTCTGTTATTTTCTTGAGCTCTATTTTTTTTTTCTTTCAAAAAATTTTCTTCCGTTATTTCTCTTCCGTCAAACGATTTCCTCTCATGGCGATTTGCTCAGTCAAAACGCATCAGATCATACTCTTGTCCCTTTCGGGGGTTGGCATTGTCATGGGTTTGTGAGAATATTGTCACGGCCTCCTCTGCCACCATGTCCGCGACCATGTCCACAACCTCTGTTTTCCTTCTTATGGCTGCCACGAACCCTCGTACTTGAAAAAAAAAGAGTCAGTCGTATTATTCATTTTCGTCCAAGCGAGCCACTCCTCATGTGTGAGTAAGAGGTGTTTCTTCTCCTCTTTGTCTTCATAACCACGAAGTCTCTCCTCATGGACCTTAAGGCGACCAAGGACCTCCTCAACTGACATGTTCTTGAGGTTGCTAAACTGCTCGATGGAGGTAACAATCTACATGAATCTTGGGAGAACAGCTCAAAGGAACTTCTTGACAACGGAGATCTCCTTCATCATGTCACCTAATGAACAGATTTCGCTGACAATCATGGTCAACTTTATGGCAAAGTCATCAATTGACTCACATCCTTCGTGCAAATAGCCTTGAACTCACTCTTCAAGTTCTGCACTTTTGCTTTTTTGACGCGTTCCACACCCACATGCATTTTTTGCAGCGCCTCCCACACTGTCTTTGTCGAGTCCTTCTCTACTAAAAGAACGTCCTCTGAGACTATTTGGTAGACGGAAGCAAGAGTCATCCTATTCTTACGCTCCTCAACATTACCATGCTCGATGGCGTCTCACATGTCTTATGCCTATAAGTTGACACGCATCTTTATCGACCATGCTACGTAGTTACTCTTTGTGAGTAATGGGTATTGGAGCATTACACTCCCATCCTTTCCACTCTTTATCATTGTCGTTTCTCTTCCGTTGACTTTGTACGATGACGACATTTGTTTCCACATCTTGGGAACTCTAATACCAAATGTTGGAAATGGTCAACGATCAAAATATGTCAAAACAAATAAAGAGAGCAAAAAAAACAATTTGAGAGGAAAGATCTTTTGGAACAAGGAACCTTATGCACTTAGATTTTCAATTCTATTTGTTCTTGTTGTGAAAAAAAAAACATACAATCTCATGAGTACCTATATTGAAGAAAGCACTAACTTACTTCCTAAATTTTCTCATCGAGTTAAGAACCATTAACAATCTTCTTAATTAAATCATAAGAATTAGGCCACAACCACAAAACTTGGTCCACATTTTGGCAACTAGTACCAATTCCACTGTAGTTACTCCATAAGTTAGCAACTTATTCTACTCAGTCTCTTAACAATTCTCCTAAATTTACGTCTTAGTGACTTATTTGAAGCGGTTGGAGCAATGTTTGAGGGGGAAACGATGGAATTGTCCATTCCCATAATCAAAAAGGTTGATCTTCTTCATCAATTTATTGTTTTCGAACGCAATTACTTTTTGGAAATAAAACAAAAGAATATTAGTATCAAGTGTCCCATTTAGGCTGAGTGGCTAGGAAATTTGGAAGCATCTAAGTCATTGATTTCATCTCAAGTGGAATGCTCGTAGGAGTTCATTCCACTGTAATTGGAAAAGCAAATGCAAAAGTTTCAGTTAAGAGATCAAATCCTTTTTGTTTGACCTTTTGTTTTGGTTTTGTAGGAGTATACAATAAGAACTTATGGGCACTCATGCCCGATCGTAAAACTGCTCTTAACTCTCTCAACTCTTTATCTAATTTAACATAATCGAAAAAACCATAAATTATTTTAATTGAGAATGTTTAGTTCAATTAACTATCGATATACCTATTACAATTTTGATGGTGGCCGTCAGTATCAAATGCACCGATGGACTTCAAGATTGTGTACCCGACTCACAGAAGGACAACAAATTGAAGAACCAACTCCTAATGGTTTGTCATGTTCTTACTCCTAGATGTTGTAGCTAGTTGGTTTTGATACAAAAAAAGACCCAACATAATTGGATTTCCACTCATCCTATTTCTCCAAGTGTTTTGATTCTTTCGAACAAAAGAGGTTTGATGTTTTATAATTCATTGCAAATTGAACTAGTTTCTTAGTTCTATTCGAACGACTCTGAAGTGATTGTCGAAGCCCAATTCAACAAGTGCTACACAGTGAATTCAAATGGAATAAAGAATAAATAGGTTGAGCACTAAGTAGAAACAAGAAAATCAAGGGCTACACAACAAAGAAACGTTGAATGGAAGGGGATACTCAATTTGTTGCTTCTTGGTCAACCCCCTAATAGAATTATTTTTGCTTTTTATAGTTTGATAAATAAAAAAAAATGACCTACCCTTTTATTTTTGCTTAAGCTTCTTGAGTTGGTGGGATCAATTAATTGTAATCATGGGTGGGTGGTATATCAAGACACTGATAAATTTTGACGAGAAAAAGATTAAATAGGATTTGAAGGCACTATCATTTACAACAATTGAAGGGTGGTTGGTATTTGCCGAGCTATATGTGGAGCACTTAGACAGAAATTGATATATACTCCTTAGAATTTTGAGCACATTTTTCACATCCTCGAAAATATCCATTCCTTTGTCATCCTTTGCCGAAACTTAGAGACAAGCGAGATTTTGACTAACTTCTATTAAACCAAAAACTTGCCCTTCTACCTATCGGTCTCAAAACTTCTCTCCTTCGCCTTGTAAACTTGGTCTCATATCTTCTCTCCTTCACCTCGTAAACTCGATCTCACAACTTCTCTTCTCTCGTACTAGGTAAAGGTCTTCTCAATGCTCTAACGCCCACACTGGATATGGACCAAACTGTCTCCCGACATTCTGAACCCAGCTCACGTGCCACTTTAATGGGCGAACAACCCAATTCTTGGAACATACTACAGCCTCAAGTGGCGAAGAGCCGATATTGAGGTGCCTAAGCTTCCCATTGATATGAACTCTTGGGGAAGATCAGCCTATTATCCGGTTAGTAACTTTTCTCTGTTGACACCGCCGACTCCCCTATCATCAAGTCACCAACTTTCGTGACCTTACGACACTTAGGCAGGCATCAGCCCTCATACTCGACACTGTTGGCTCCCCTATCAAAAGTAACAACTTCCTTGAACTCGGGCATGATCACTACTCCCTCTTTGTGAGGAGGCATCCCTCCTCACGAAGCTACAAGACTATTTTTTTTTTTTAGTTCCTTAGAGAGAGTTGTCTCGCACCTCTAAGTATTCTCTACTTGTTCACTTGTGCAGGTTTTTGGGTACATATACCTTTTTATTCTGATCTTAGGTCCCAACTCACCTGATGTGGATGAATCTTGCTGAGGAACTATTATGAAACTCTATGGATTTAATCTAAGAAACTGGTTGAAGAACAAGGCCTTTATATCTAAATTATCTAAAAACAATGAGGAATCACCCTAAGAGAAAGTTTTGGAACAAATTACCCTCATGATCAAGATCAATAGTAAATAAAATACGTTTCTAGACTCATGATTCGAATCACTCCACAAGATGGCTTGATCAAGAGTACTTGAATATCTATAGTAGGCAAATCTTAACACAAAAAATGCAAATGAACAAGGGCATGACTTAAGAGCATAATATTCAACTTTCATTTTAATCTCCAAAATTTTTATACTAAATAAACCGTATGAATGACTATTTGTAACTTTGAAAATAAAGCTTATAGTAACCCATGGTTAATTGAAAGTGCTAACTTTCCTGTCCATCAATATCAAAATGGTCACTAGCATTTAAGATATAGTTTTAAAGATAATTCTCTAAAACTTAAAAAAAAAAAATAATAATAAATAGAGACACCTTATTCAGTATCACAAATTCTTAGGGTTTTAGGGCATTGGATTGTCACCACAATGTTTACCTTACTCAAGCAAACGTTATCACTTCCGTTTTGTCCACTACTGCTTGCTCACTTGCTCCAATCATACAAGCAATAATAGACAAACTCTCTTATCTTAGCTCGTTGTAAATAGTGGGGAAGTCACAAGACAAAAGGGTCAATATTCACTAGTTTAAAAAAAGCTTAGAACAATATAAGTTTAACAGAACGTAGTCAAAATCACGTTTTTCCTTTCCTTTCACTTGCTCACCCGCTTACAATCACAACATTTCAAGGGATGCGTAGTGACATAATTCACGTACACCTCGATGCAAGCAACGTGTGATAGACCGATAACGTTAAAACTTAGTCAAATTTCATTCGGACCCAAAAGTCTAGTTCGATAGATCCAAAACTTTCCATTATTTTAATCAACATAGCTTTAGAAAAAAGAACAAAAATTCAAGTTTAGGTGGGGAAATGGAGAAGTTTGGAACACGTAGGAAGAAGAAAAGTCCGATAAGTTATCAAAATTGGGAAGCTGCAGTGACAAGTGACTCACCATTTCTCCACCTCTACTTTTTCAGCTTCCAGCATTGAGCTGTCAGCTCGACAGGAATAAGTCAACTGTTCTTTCCAATTTTTTTTAAAACTTTTTCCTTTTTAAAGAATCTTATACGTGTTCTTTTTAACTTTAGAAACATCTAGATTTCTTTATTTAAAAAATTCTTACTATATAAACCAATATTAAAATTTAATTTGTAAGGGCCGAAGTACACCGCTACAGATATTATCTTTTTAGGCTTCCTTTTATGGACTTCTATTAATAATTTCGTAATTTTAAATTTTAAAATTACCCCGAGATGGAATACAAAAATAAGAATGTATCTGGTTTAATTAAAAAATCTTTTGGATCAACCTAAAATTTTGGGATGGTTGAATGGGTGATTAGACTAACTCGAATAGAGTTCAAAATCCAACACAATCTAACTCTTCAGTTTAGTTGTACATTAAAATTTAAATATCAAACATTTATAAATCATAATGCATCACTAATATCAGTTATAAATGTTTAATTTTGATCTTTGCAAAAGTAAAATTGAATTGGATTGTAATTTTTTTTCGAGTTAGTTGGATTGGTTGGATTGATCGGGATAATCAAAGAAACGCAATCGTTATGATTTGAATTAGATAATTCAATTAATTTCGTCGTACAAAAACAAAAATAAAAAAGTCAACGAGAAGACATCATGAAACAACTACAAAACTCATGCGTACAACAATGGCGTCATCCATGACGATTCATTGAGAACAAAATTTCATTTTAACTACGTATAATTAAAAGGAAATATATTGAAACTATAAATATAAAATTAAAATAGTTGATTTTTTTTTTTTTTAATTTTATTTAAGAACACACATAAATTCTATTTTATTAATATTTAAACTTTCAAAATCTTTATTTTTTTTTTTTTTATAAATTTCAAATTTATTATCTACTTTAATAATTACTCTAACAATTAAATACTATGGCCAAACTACATTTAATAGCCATAAAAAATCAGCTACATTATTAATAAATAAACTATATATTTAAAGTCTCATAATTTATTAATAAATAAACGGGTAAATAAATAAACCAAAATCATATTCAAATAAAACCCGTATAGGATAATTAAAAAAAAAACTTAAAAAAATTAAAACTCACTATATATACTAATAGAGTGCACGTTCTTTCTTATGATTCAATCATAAAAATTTCAAAATCTGTTCACGTTGGCCTGTAAATATAGTTTTCACTCTCAATCATAAAGCTTTAAGTGAATTTTAGATCCAAAATATAGATCGTTACTAACTTGAAGAAAAATTATGTCGTCGGTGCAGATATTCTTTACTCTTAGAAGTAAGAGTCAATAACATGAATGTCGGGGCCATCAAATATCGAATCCAAATTCAAATTCAAATTCAAACATGAGTGAAGAGGAATTAACAAGTGGAAGCACATGGGAGTGTCCTTTCATTCACTTAATTGCAACAAAACGTCCCCTTTTTCTTCTTTATTATTTTTTTGCCCTTTCTTTTTCACTATTTTCAAAAATGTTCCCCTTTCAATTCACACTTGTTGCTTTTTGCCCTCTTTAAAGTGGGCCCCACCATGTGATAAGCAAACAAACGGACCTTATCAAACCCCAAAAAAACAATAAATAAATAAATAAATAATAAAGCCAACTCAATGACTCACTACTCAACTTTTTGTCCTTATTGATCTCCTTTTCAACCTATCACTATTCCTTTTCTTTGTCCTTTTCTAATTTTAAATTTTATATCCAATAAATTATTCAATTTTACAATATATCTAATAAATTTTTCTATCATTCATAGCCGTAATAAGCTATCCTATTTTTAAGGTCGTTTTTGTTTAGATGTAGTATTAATTCATACATTTTTTTAGAAAGGAAAGCACCGACTACCCATATGTAGGGAAACTTGCACGTGTGGTTCTGGCCGGGGACCCCGGTATACTGTACTAATATGTGTAGCTCCTCGTAATTCGACTGAGATTGTCATGGCATAAAAGCAGGCAAGACAAGGTCGCCTCTCTCCCTATTAGTCGAGCTACTTCACCCCTATCTCTAAAGTTTGTAGACAAGGCTCGTTTTGTACTTGACTTACGAGCTGGTGTAGTACTCACCCCCTATCTCTAAATGGGCTTATGAAGTTCTTCTAGAATGTGCTTTTAGAGAGGCGTTGATCTTGCTCTAAACCGTTATTCGGCTTAAGTCATTATGAGTCAATAAAACATCAAAATTAAAAGTAGAGAATCATATTAGACATAAAATTATTTGCTAATTTCTTTTTAAAAAAAATATAGAAATGTGAGGATGGAATCTAATTTAAAAAAATATTAAATTATTATTAAATTATTTGTTGCCGACGTTTCTAGAAGTGTTTGAAAATGGTACTCTTCAAATTTTATTAATTAATTTTTTTTTTCAACGTAGAAATTGAACTCAAAAGCTTTGGAATGTTTGAATTTATTTATTTATTTATTTTTCTCTAGAAGAAAAATAAGGACTTCATTATTTTTTTTAATTCCAATATATTGATTAAATATATATATTAAAAAATATTATAATTTTAAAGGTAACATGGTGGGGGTGGATTCAAATTATTTATTAAAAAATAAACACATTAGTCACGGTGTGTCATAAATAAAATATTTTATTAATGAATTAATTTTTATATTAAAAAAATAAATATAATATTTAAAATAAAAAAAAAATTAGATAAGCAGTATTACATTTATGCTCTATAGATTCCTTCCCCATAACAATAATAAATATTTATTATTTATTATTTATTATTTATTGGGAATAGTGACCTTTCATAGAGATCTGATATTTGGATTTTATTTAATAAATCTGTTATATATTTAAAATTATAAAAAAAAATATTTATTACACACAAAATTAAAAAATTAAAAAATTTATTTTATTATAATTTATATAATAGATTTATAATTTAATTTGTCTCTTTTTGTTTTTAATTAAGAATAATATTGTAACCAATCGACTTTTTCGACTTGGGTCGATTAGAGTCATGCTTGTAATGTTGGCATATTTTTTAAAAAAAATTAATTATTATATATAATAAATTTTTAAATCATAACTTTAGACTTTATAAACATTATACGGAAGTTAGGTTTATTTTGATATTATTGTATATTCAGTAAACACTTACTTAGTGTGCGTGTCTTTTCTTAAAAAATAATTAGAAACGATTGAGTATTATAAACACTCGATGCATATGTGGAGCATAAAATTGTCTCGTTCAATAAAATTTACATCCTGACCCAAACAATAATCAAAAGAATCACCTTAAAAGTTCATCACCGAACTCTAGTTACATCATTTATCAAGAGATCGAAAGATTCAGAACAAGCAATACCAACTAAGCCTTATAAAAATCAGAGTCTAGTGTTTGTTGGTTGGTGTTCGAAAATGTTTGAACTTTTTGAGCTAGGAATGATCTAACTCAAACTCCATCAAATTGTGAGTGTTGAAGATTGAGCGTTTTCAATATTCGATCTTAAGTAGATGAATAGTGAAACCTGTCAAACCAAATAAAAACATAGAGAGTTCCTGTTGTTACAGACCCAATTGTGGTGATTGGATTTATGGGAATGTTGGAAATCGTGATGATGTCGCAAGGGTCATCGGGTAGCAGCGTTTGAGCAAATCTATTTCATATGTATGATACATAATTGATAAAAAATAAAAATAACAAACACAAACCTTGTCAATGGAGGAAACTAGGTATACGAACAAAACAAAAATTAGGTGTCACAAATATAGTAATTGAACTTAAGCCCTAGCTGTACCCAGCAACCAATAAATGGAACTAATCCATCGACAATCCAACCAAAGATTAAATTACAAGCAATACGATACTTTTTTCTGATCATTGAAACATACACCTCGTGAAATACTTAACTACTTCAAATACGATTCCACTAACAATAAAAGCCAAAAGCATAACATATTTTATCAAATCACGAGAGTTTAATAAATAATTTGTCGAGTATCGAAACAAACACTGCATCAACATCAACATCAACATAGGTAATCAACCGTCCAACAAGCATAATAGGAATATGGGTGATAATAAATTAAAGGTCTTAACCTAATCACATGGGTTGATTCATGATGTGTTGCAATTGAGATTCCTAAGATATGAATTCAATATTGATTGAAAGCATATAAAAACTTATATTTAATGCAAACAAAGTCCACATAGAGCATGTATACAAACATGACAACCTATGATGATACCTAATTTTTGAATTGATATGTTACTATTATAAGTTGAATTATTGCACCAAATCATGACCTCATCAAACCACTCAAATTAAAATATTGATTTGACGTTCGAGTAAATGTGTGAAACTCCACATCGACTAGAGAGAGGAACGGGTGTCATCAAGAACGATGGACCCTAAAGGGTGGTGGATTATGAGAACCTACATCGGTTTGAGAGGGAAACGAAACATTATTTATAAGGGTGTGGAAACCTCTCCCTAACATACTCGTTGTAAAACTGTGAGACTGATAGCGATACGCAATAAGCCAAAGAGGACAATATTTGTGGTAGTGGTGGAAGGGTACATGAATAAACCGAGACCAGTTAAAAAAAACTTAAAAGAATTGATATTTACTATCTATACCAAGAACGTGTTTCGTTTGAAGCGGACAATAATTTTGTAGGGCTTATACCTAATCTTTATGCTCCCTTTTTAAGTTAGAACAATGACAATAATTGATGGAACATTATGAACTTAGAACCCTAATTTTTTTTTTTTTTTTTTTATAACTAATTTGATTGTTTTCAAGAACATTTAATGGATAATATGGGAAGAAGATTTTGGAAGACAGACTGTCAGCCAGAAATAATAAAAATAATAATAATAATAATTAAAACAAATAACAAAATAATTATATCCACAAATTAAAGCTAAAGTAGGCCATCAAAACTCTTTAATTTCCCTTTTTTTTTTTGTATTGAGAACAATTTTCATAATATGAAATGATTGATGTTTTGAGAAATTACTATAAACCCCTTTTTCACTATTATTTTCAAAAATTTAAAAATTAAAATTTTCTTTATTAACAATATATATCATATTCTTTCTTTTTCTTAATTTGGGTAAGATCTGAAACAGTTGAACTATACTCAAATTGATAACTTCATTTGTTTCCGTTTTATATATTCCTATATTCCATGTCAAAGTGAATGTAACTCAACCGTAATCGACATATCCTTCTTCCTTGAAATTACAGATTTAACTCGTTACAAATATAAACACATCTGTTAGGGGTAAATTTTCCCACCCTTAGCAGAAATATTTTGTTTCGTTCTTCAAAGGATGTGATGTGAGATCTCTAACGATAATTATATATATTTTATAAAAAAATATCGCTGATTAATTGCTATTTAAAAAAGTGTAGTGGACTTGAATAGTAAAAAAATAATTAAAATAAAGAAGGCAAAGAAAATAAGGAAAGAGATTCCTAGTCGGATTCCATTAACATAATTACACTTAAAAAAACATCACTTGTTTTACAACCATTTGCATTCATATAAAATTACATAATATATTCAACTTAATTAGCGTTAATGCGTATATTATTAAGAATCGAATTTGATATTAAACTATTACATGATACTATATAAAAAAAATATTATTTTAATTAATGATAAGGACATATAAAATAAGAAAGAAAATGAAGAATTAATTAATTTATATTTTTTTAATATTAAGTATAATTTAAATTTTCATTTAAAAAATCAAACAAAAAATATGATTTTTTTAAGATTAATTCAAAATCACTAAATAAAGTTGTTTCTAAAATATCACCTCAATGATATAATTATTATTAGTTATAATTTTTGTAAATACAACCGAATATAAATTTATTTTATTGAAAAATAAAAAAATAAAACAAATAGAATTAGTGTAAATAATATTTTATTTTAGACGAGAATCTTTAATATTTTATTTAAAAAATACCTTTAAATTTTTGAAATTTTATTAATTTTTTTTAAATTTTAAAAAATAGCTTTTAAAGTGATTTTTAAGTTGGTTATTTACTAAATCAAGATAAATTTATCTCTCTTCTGCCCGATTTTTTCTAAAACCTTTTTCTTGAACGGGAAGAAGAGGCTCGACCAAGGAATAGACTTAACCTTTTTCTTGAACGGGAAGAAGAGGGTCGACCAAGGAATAGACTTAACACTTAACTCGCTACTATTAAAAGTAGGATTGTGACAAGTGGTCGTATTAATAGAAAAGGGTATACATGGAAGAGCATATACCACATATTATGCCTTTGGAAAGAAAAAAAAGAGTCCAAAGAAAGATTTGAATAAAGATTCCATAAGCAAAATTTCAGGAAAACATGAGTTTATATTCCCAGCATTTGCATTCACATCACATTACATTACATATTCCTTCAAAGTTGAAAAACAAAAACCAAACTACTTATCACATTTAAACTTCTCATCTAATTTCTCCCCTTTACTTTTTGTGGGATTTTCTCACTTCCCAAACACTCTTTATACACCAAAAACAAAAGGGTTTGGAGGGAAAGAAAGGATTCCCCAAATTCTACAAGAAACCAAAAAACACAAAAAAAGAACCAACTGTTATCTCTCTCTCTGTCTAGAACCTTCAGTAGAGCAGCCATTAATGGAGTTTGAGCTCTGAAGGTTGAGGTCTCTTATTCACAGGGTTGGGGAAGAAGCAGGCAGCAGGGGTTTATGTACTGGAATGCAAAACTGGCTTTTCAATGCTTTGTTTAAGCATTCTATTCATCATCATGGGTTTCTCTTTTTGGGTTTTTTTTCTTCTTTTTTTTGTGAGTCAAAATGTTAAACGATTTACTCCACTGATGATGTTCCTTCTCCTCCACTCAGAATCCATGGGTGTCCTGTTAACAACAATTTTCAATTCAACATAAGGAGCCAAACAAACAAACAAACAAACAAACAAACAAACAGCGCTGAACTCAAATCTGTAATGAATCTTCTAATGGTTCAAGATTTGTAATCGAATATGGAAACCAACAGTTTGGAGTTCAGAGATCCAAGAACAATCAGATCAAAGAGTGTATAATGCTTTCATTCAATAACAGAAATCAGTGTTTAATTAGAGGAAGTTATACTTACTGAGAGCTTGTTCGGCGGAGAATCTTCTAGAGACATCTCGGCATATCATCTTCTTCATTAAATCCTTAGCCGCAGAGGAAATCGACCTGAAAACCCTAGGTGGAAATCTCAGATTTCCTCTGAGAACGGCCTCAAAAACCTCTGCCGCGGAGTCGCCGTAGAACGGAGGGAATCCAGCCAACATCGTGTAGAGAATCACACCGGCGCTCCATACATCGACTTTCTGACCATATTCAGATCCTCTCAAAACTTCAGGTGCGATGTAGTAAGGCGTTCCGACGACGCCGAAGGTAAATCCGTCTTTGTCGCACCACTCAGCCGATCCGAAATCGATGAGTTTCAAATTGTCTCTGGAATCGAAGAGCACATTATCTGGCTTAACATCGCGATGAACAACGCCATGGTAATGGCAGTGAGCGAGGGCTTGGAGAAGCTGCTTCATAACGATGGCGGCTTCTGATTCGGAAAAAGGACGACGGATAATCCGATCGTAGAGGGAAACGGAGTCGCAGAGCTCGGAGATCAAACAGAGATAATCATCGTTCTCGAAAACGTCAATCAACTGAAGAATATTGGGATGGGGAGGGAGAAGAGCCATGATTTTTGGCTCTTTCTCGAGGCATTCTTTGTCGGTTTCATCGATGAGATCGCTTTTGGCGATGGTTTTGCAGGCGAAGAACTTGTTGGAAATGGGGCAGAAGCAACGAGTGATGGTTCCGAATCGTCCTCTTCCGATCTCCTCCAGGATTTCGTATTGGCTGTTCACAATCATGTCGCCCATTGTTGATGATGATGATGATGATTCTTCTTCTTCTTCTTCTTCTTCTTCTTCTTCCTCTTCTCGCTGGGATTTGGGAAATGTGGGGAGGGATTTTCTGTTTCTCTCTGCAAATTCTTGAAGCTTTCTCTCTCTCTCTCTTAGTGGGAGTGTTTTGGGGGAATCTGTTGGGTATTGGGGGATTTTATAGAGCTTTGATAGGATATGGGATCCTTGCTTCGAATATTCTTTCCGTTGGATACTCTTTAGTTTTGGGAGTTTTTTTTTTTTTTAATTTATTTTTTTATTTTTTATTTTTTATTAATTTCTTATAAATTTGGAATAGGATTTATTGCCAATAATTTATTAGGTTAAAATATTATTTTGATTTCCATCGGTTAACAGTAAATCATGACGACGGTTACATTCACTCAATGGAAATGGTTCTTTTTTACTCTGTAAAGCTAGGTTTTACCGTCTTGCTATTATAGCAGTTAAGAAATCTCACGAGAAGAGTGAAAACCAGATGCATCAAAGCATACATGTCACGAAAAAGACGAGGTTAGGATTACTTATTCCTTTTATTTAGTTTAGGGTAGATTTGAGAAATTTTGAAAACTTGTACAGAGTTCAAAAAGTCACAATAAATAAGTTACAAGAAATATTTGCAGGAATCGATTAGGACTCATACATATGAATATTTAAGATGAATTAATGATGATTTGAACAAGAAAATGGATTAGTTAAACTTTGAATTATGGATCAATGCTGGTTTAGCCTGACATGCATGCTCGATTTTAATGCTTTGATAGGACTATGATATGTTATGTTCTACCATACTCTGCTTGATATGCATGTATGATGTGTGGATATGTCTAATTTATGATTTAATGTCATTTATGCTCCTAAAAGCATGTTAGGAAGTTGGAATACCTACCTACGCTCTCATTGACTTATGGACTAGATGCTATATGCTAGGATATATATGATTTATTAGTGAGTCTTTTTTTAAAATCTTTTTCTAGGTTCTTGAGCCACATTCAGGGCCGGTTATAACGATATGGCTTTACTAGGTCTATGTAAGGATGCTTGGGGCGCAACCCTTAATTGTGAACTCACTTCGAGAGGTGAGGGTCCAATAAACATATAGGACTGCAAAGTCACCAATTTAGAACTCGTGGCACACTAGAGGGAACTACTAAGGTAGCTTCAGTTATGCCTTGTGGCAAGCCGATCTTGCACTGTTCTAGCCTGAAATGACATAGGAATAGGAAGCATTGTCAGGTGCCATTAGGGAAACTTTCAACTAGAAGCACATATGAAGTTATAGGTATATTGAGAGGTCACTTATTGCGAGCAACAACTCCTCCATACTTATTAGAATTCTCTAGAGCCCGAGACATATGAGGGCACCAAACTTATGTGCAGGAAGCCCGATGACCTATTAGACTCTAGAAAGTATGAAATGAGAGATTAAGTGGATTCTGAAACCGAGTTCACCTTGATGGATGACTTACACCCTTAGAATAGGAGAAAGTAAGGTATATAGACCTTAGAATTGGTTTAGTACCTACACTAGATATGCTTCCATTCACAACCAACTCTTTCTTGTCACCTGAAAAATATGAGAGAATAGGAATGAGTAAAAAGACTTAGTAAGTAGCCTACTTTGTATGCTCTTAATCGTGTGCATCGTTGATGCTAGAGTACTACACTTTTTCTTATCCTGATATTGTTCTTGTCCTGAGAATTTAAGTCCTTAGGTTATGTTCTCGAGTTATGAGTTCTAAGTTATTATCCTCATTCTAGCCCGAGGATCTTGATCTTGACTTCTGAGTTTTTAATCATGGTTCTAATCGTAGGACCTTAGTTCTCAGAACTTGGATCTTGATCCTTGTTCATGTTCTTGTCCTTGGTACATGGTTCTTATACTTTAGATGTTCCCCTTGGTACTCATGATTCAGGAGGTCTATATCTAGACGTGGGTCAGTATTTAGGTTTTAGATTTGACCCTATTATTCCCTTAGGTCAAGATCTGGATTTGACCCATTACTGGTTGGCATCCCTTCTAGTCGGAACGCATACTTACAACATCTAAGTCGCTACTACATACATGAATTAATTATGAAACATGGTAAAATCTTTCAAATCATTTTAAAGAGAACCCAAGGGTTTAATGAAAACTTTGTAAGTGTGTCACAAGTGCCTAATTGGGCAAGACAACTATGAGTTAGAATAAAAAATTGCTAAGAATAAAATATTGCTTTGTGGGTCGAAAGCCGGAATCCTTGAGGATAAGTCTCAATTGTCAATGAAGCATGAAACAAACTCATTTGCTAAGGGCTTGAGAGTTTAAATGGGCAGACATTGAATCAGAAGGTGTACCAAGTCGGTGCCTTTGAAAGAGTCATTCACATAAAAAAAATAATGCCAATGATTGTAAGCAGAGAAATCGGGGGTTAGATGAGGCGCCAAGTGCCACATGTGCACCATGCAAGTCCATATGGGGGATGATGTCGCTACAAGAGAGGCAATTGAGTGTAGTAGGAGAAAGCTTGAGAAAATGGGTTGATCATTCCAAAGAAGTGCTCCAAGAAGTGAGTATACGTGTGTTTCTTAAGTCATCACTTAGTACCTAAGATGGATGGCTTCATAAGAGCATTGAGATCAGCATCCGCTTGAGATGAGAGCATCAGGTTGGACATGGGCAACATAGTGAATGAAGCTGCAGCAAGACACGATAAGAGTCAGTGCAGCGGTTGCCATATGAAGGTGGCTAGTTGAGAAGTTTGCTGGAGTGTAGTGCCAATACGGGGCTGAGTTACAAGCTTCTAGGCCTTTCTTTCAAAAAAGGATGTGGCCTAATAAGAGAATGTTGTGATACAGACCTCTATACGATAAAGAAAATATAACGGTTTGGGTCATGATGCCCACGTTTGGGTCACGCTCTCCCTATCTCATGCAAGAAATGTCAATGCTAGTTTTTTTTCCATGATTTGTCTCGGAAGTTCTGAGCCGAGTCCAAAAAGTGAGTGAAGTTAGGTCCATGGAGGGATAGTCCACAGCCATTGGACAAGTTATGTTTTGTCGTGCTTATGGTGCGAGTCCCAGAGATCGAGAGAAAGTCCGACTGTGGAATAGCTCATAAGTAGTGAGAAGCTAGTCCGATATTTGAGCCATCATTGGGATGATGTCGAGATTAAGTGAGAGAGAGTGTCAGAATGGACAATCCGATGTGCCCCCTAAGAAAGTCATCGAAGAGAATGACTAGGTTAAGTGGAGAGTAGAGTATCACAACCTCACTAAGAGAAAGTAGGTTTTGACCTCCACACACAAGATAGACAAGGGGCGACCCTCAAGTGACACTTATCCAGCCACGTGAGGTCCAAGATTGAAAAGTGTCATGATGCAATCGAGAAGGATGGTCCATCATCTAACACACCAAGAGTGTGCATTCAACTCAAGCTGAGGCATAGACAAGGTTCGAGAGAATGAGGTAACACGAGTGTCGAAGACAAGCTCGAAGAGGGCTAGGTAGGGCCCCAAACCATAACCTCAGAAGTTGAGGTTTTGTTATGAGTCATGCAACTCAAGAATTAAGTCCGTTTATATGCAAGATGAAAGGTCACAAAATTTAGTGTCAATCGAATACTCGATGGATGATGAATGAGGTATTATAATCGTTCACCAGTTCAAGGACTCCAAAGAAGGAGTCGAACCTTGATTAAGGGGAGTATATTTGAGAGCTATAGAGAATGAGGTTTCAGGAGAGGCTCTATGGCTTATTTTGTCCAAGGGAGGATTATTGAGAGGTGCAGTCCCACGTTGGCTAATTAAGAAAAAGTTCATGTGATAAGGCAATCTTAATACTTTGATCATGGTGGAGCAAATACCCTTTGAATCAAAGAAATTAACGACCTCTTTATACAAAATTCGGATCAACCAAGAGATGAGCCTAAAATTAGATTACCTCTTAAGATCAATGATCTAGAATGATCTAGAAGTAAGATATGAAACCTTGTTCTGAATTGAGTCACCTCACAATCGAACTTGTTCAAGACTTGATTGAATGACTCAGATGTAATTTACCACAAGAATTGCTTCAAACTTAGAAATGATAATGCTTAAATTTATAAGGGTGAAAGTCTCAAATTGAGAACTTAATTTTATTCTTAAAAAATATACTTTTTTACATACAAATTTATGGGTATTTATAGTCTCTCCACAAAAGAAACTCTCAACTCTTCAAACGCTGACCAAAAGAAGTTAGTAGCCATGATTGGTAAGTTACACCCCACTACACCCCATTCACATTTTTCGTTCGGCGTGTGAGGCCAAACAAGCTTAAATTCTGTAAAAGTTGTGTAACCTCGATGAAGTTCTGATGAAGCCATAAAGTCACGCAAAAAATGTGAATGAGGCTTGAGTTCCTCTCAAGGCTTGTCATTTGCATGTAAATATTACAAAGCCGCATAGTTGAAGAAGTACGACTGTGAGAGTTAGTATCAGAGCCACATTTTGTGTGTCTAGTCGGACAAGACAGAGAACTCAAGACACAAAACTTGACTGTGAGAAAGTAGGTTGTGACGGTTGGAAAAACTTAAATGAAAGGGGTACTTTTATTTTTTTGTTAATTTGAGTGAGTTTTGAAACTCATCGTTCAAAGAAAAGGCCAAAAGAAAAAATGAAAAGCCAATAACTAAGAGTAGTGGGTTAGAAAATGATAGCAAATGTAATAGCCAATTTTAGCCTTTAGAAAACCTATAAATTAGTTTGTTTTCATTTTCCATTCTAAAAAGCAGAGGAGAAAGTAGAGTGTAATAGAAAAAGGGTTTTTCAGAATTCCTTGTCCCTCCCCTCTCGACATCTCATTCACAGTTCCGTGAGTGTTATTTTAACAAATTGGTATTAGAGCGAGCTTTTATTTCAACAAATTGGTATCAGAACCGATGGCGAATATGATGGGTCAAATGCCGCTATCACGATTAACGAAGACGAACTACGAGAATTGGAGCATCCAAATGAAAACTCTTCTCGGTTCTCAATACGCATGGGAGATGGTCGAACAAGGTTTCGAAGAACTGAAGGATACCACGGGTTATACCGCAGTGCAAAACAAGGTGTTAAAAGAATTGCGGTCAAAGGATAAGGCAGCATTATACATGTTGTTCCGGGTCGTTGACGAGTCGGGCTTTGAGAAGATTGCCAGGGCAACTACTTCAAAAGAAGCGTGTGACACTTTAGAAAAGGTGTTCAAAGGAACAGACCGAGTCAAGCAAGTGCATCTCCAAACTCTTCGTGGCGAGTTGGAGAGCATGAAGATGAAGGAGTCAGAAAATGTATATGACTACATTACGCGCACAAACCGTGGCAAACCAACTAAATCGAAACAGAGAAATGTTACCTGAGACGCGGGTTGTGGAGAAGATCTTGAGGTCGTTAACTGACAACTTCGAGAATGTTGTATGTGCAATAGAAGAGTCAAAAGACCTAGCGAAGTTCACGGTCGATGAGATCGCCGATTCTCTCAAGGCACACGAGCAAAGTAAGAAAAAGAAGGAGGAGACACTCGATCAAGCGCTTCAGACTAAGGCATCAATAAAGGATGAAAAGGTACTCTGCTCTCAAAATATTCAAGGTAGAGGTCGAGGAAGTCGCGGAAATGGTTGAGGCAGTAAAGACAGCAGAAATGAAGAAATCTATAAGGAGAAGAGACAGTCGAGCCAAGCAAATTGGCATGGAAGAGAACGCAATCAAGGACGCGGTCAAGGATATAATTCCAACATCCAGTGTTACAAATGTAAAAAATATGGTCACTATGCAAATACTTGTAACTCCGAAAAATGTTACAATTGTGGCAGAATGGGGCACGTTGCAAGAGATTGTTGAGCCAAAGAAAAGGTGGAAGAAACGATCAACCTAGCCTTCGATGACGCAACAAACGAAGGCATTCTCTTGATGGCCCAAAATGAAGAGCTGAACACAAAAGAACGGTGGCGCGAAGGACGATGGCGATAATCGTGAGGCAGGGGAAACTGTTGGAAATGAGGTGATGCGCAGCGGATGTGGCAAATCCTGATAGTGAAGACTAGAAAATCGAAGAAAAATGAACCGGATAACAGAGAGCCTGAGCTTGAAGAGAGAGAGCTCCAATAGCCGGAAAGACAATTTGAGGAGGAAAGAAGAAAAAGGATGAGAATGTTGACTCTCTCAATTTGGAGGAAAACGTCGATGAGAAAAAAAAAACTGGTCGAAGGAAAAAATAGCGGAAAGTAAAAGGAGAGAGGGAGAGATTTTCTGAAGATTCTATTTCTCTTCCGTTGAATTCTTTAAATAATAAACCTAATTACAAAAATAGAAGAGTGGGCGAAGACTTCACCCAAAGTTGGCCAAAAATGTCAGCTAGAATTACGCTCTTCCATTGGCGTGAATTCAGAAGTTTTGAAACGTCAAAATAACCAAACTAAATGTAAGGAACATAGATTTTATTTAACAATCTTCTCCTAAAAGTTGTGTTATATCTACCTTATTATTTGAACTCCGATCTTTGAGCGTAGATCTTCAGATTTTACCCGCGCTAGGGACTTGGTGAAAATGTCTCCAAGTTGTTCCTCTGTTCAGATAAAATCAATCTTGATGAGCCATCGATCTATACATTCTCAAATGTGCTTGCTCCGGTCGTGCAAAAATGGATTTTTGATCAAGGAGATCGTAGCTTTGTTGTTTACGTATAGCATTGGTGGATCGCTTTCCCTCCCGATGAGCTCTTCCATTAGTCGCGCAAGCCAAACCCCTTGTGTTGCTGCCATCGAAGCGGCGATGTATTCTGCTTCGCAGAAAGACAAAGCAACTACCTTCTGTTTTGTTGATTGCCAGCAGATCGCGCCGCCTGAGAGGAAGTAGATCATTCCGCTGGTGCTCTTACGATCATCAACGTCACCGGCCATGTCACTATCACTGTAGCCGACTAGCTTGAGTTTCTCCTTTCTTCTCCCTGTGCATATTTTACACCTCAGCCTCTGGTTCCAGCTACATAGCGCAGGATGCGCTTGACAGCCACTAGATGCTCCTCCCTAGGTGCTTCCATAAACCTGCTCACATATCCAACAGAATAAGCAAGATCAGGACGAGTGTTACCAGATAGCGCAGACTCCCGACAATGTTGCAGTAATTGGTGGAGTCGACTGTCGTCGTAGTGCCAGACTTCCTTAGTTGGATCTGGGCCTCCATTGGCGTCCTTGTAGGATTACTGTCCACAAGCCCAGTTGTGTCCAACAGCTTCTTCGCATACGCACTTTGGCAGATGAAGATGCCGGTAGAATTCTGTTGCACTTCGATGCCGAGGTAGTAGCTGAGTACGCCAAGATCGCTCATCTCAAAGTTCTTTGACATCTTCTTCTTGAACCTTTCGAGGACTTCCACATTGCCTCCAGTGATTATGAGGTCGTCGACGTACACTCCCACGATCAGTTGTTGCTTGCCATGGTCGTGCGTGTACATGCCATGCTAAGAGGCATAGCTCTTGAATTTCAGTGACAGTAGGGTACTGTTGAGCTTCGTGTTCCAGGCTCGTGGGGCTTGTCGAAGCCCGTAGAGTGCCTTGTGTAGGTGTAGTACCTTACCGGGGTTATCGTTGTCCAGGAAACCAGGTGATTGTCGGATGTAGACGGTCTCCTTTAGCTCTTCGTTAAGGAAAGCAGACTTCACGTCCACATAGTGAACCTCCCAAGAGTCATGTGCCGCAATTGCCAACAAAAGATGGACGGATTCTATCCTTGCCACCGACGTAAATACCTCTTCGAAGTCCACTCCTTGCTTCTGGACGTAGCCCTTCGCCACCAGACGAGCCTTGTGCTTCACAACTTCTCCTTTTTTGTTTCACTTCAGTTTGAAGACCCATTTGAGTCCTATGGCTCGTGTCCCGGTGGCATATCCTCCAGACTCCACGTCTGGTTCTCGGTGATGGATGTTATCTCCTCCTGCATTGCCTTCAGCAAGCACGGGTTCCCTTCTGCTTCGACCAAGGTGTTCGGTTCATCTGCACTTATGGCATGCAGTTCGGCCACTTCTTAGAGCTCGCGCGTTGCCAGTCCAGGTGGTTCACCACCTCCCACTAGGTCATCCATCCTCCAGTACCTGGCCACCAGTCCGTGGTGTTGCGAACTCCACTAGTTCAGGGGGTGCACTTGCTAGCGATGGTGACAGTTCCTAATGCTGGGCTCCTCCTTCTTCCGGCTCGGTGGCGACCGTGAATTGATTTGGGTTGTGGTCTGCCTCGATCACATCGTTCCACTGCCAGAAAGTGCCTTCGTCGAAGATGACGTCGCGAGATGCGTGAGCTCGCCCCCCTAAAGGATCATAGAGTCTGTACGCCTTGCTTCCGAGTTCATAGCCGATGAAGACGACCTTTAGCCCCTTGGGATCGAGCTTGGCGAGGTGGGGACGCGTTACCTTCATGTATGCGATGCAGCCAAACACGCGGAGATGATGTACAGCTGGCTTTTTGTTGTACCATGCCTCATATGGCGTCTTACCGTTGAGGCTTCGGGTTGGTGATCGATTGAGGAGATAGACGACCATCATTATCGCTTCTCCCTAGAATCTCTCAGGCATCCCGGCTGTCACAAGGAATGACCTCGCTGTCCCGATGATGGTCTGATTTTGACACTCCACCACTCCGTTCTGTTGGGGGGGGGGGGGG
>NW_019272026.1:893204-908109 GCF_002738345.1 Cucurbita maxima | reverse complement strand
GGGGGGGGGGGGGGGGAGTAGGGCACTATTAGGTGCCGTAGTATGCCGAACTCGTCGCAGTACTTACCGAAACTTACCGAGGTGAATTCTCCACCTCGGTTTGTGTGCAACACTCACTTCTTCTTCTCACATTCGGCCTCCGCTCGTGTTTTAATGCGCTTAACCGCCTCTGCCGCCTTACTTTTCGCTTGTAGCAAGGTCAGCCACATGAAGGGCTTTTGTCATCAACTAACAGGAGAAAGAGACTCTTACCGCCTGGGGTCGCCGGCTTGATGGGCCCATAGATATCGCCGTTTACAAGCTCCAACGGCTCATCGACGCGGTAGGATGTTCAGGATGGATAGGGTGTGCGCCTCTATTTGTCGATGAGGCACCCGTCGCACAGCTTATTCACACCTTTGATTGCCGGCAAACCGTGCACCATCTCCTCATTCCAGATACCTCTTCGGACTTGGTCGAGAGACTGACGGGTTGCTCTATCTCTCTAACTATAGGATGTAAAGACGGGTTGTCGTGCGCCGAACCTTCGTGAGCAGCCGTCATCGATTATCGCAGAT
Organism: Cucurbita maxima; assembly: GCF_002738345.1. Lineage (NCBI taxonomy): Eukaryota > Viridiplantae > Streptophyta > Magnoliopsida > Cucurbitales > Cucurbitaceae > Cucurbita > Cucurbita maxima. Next base: position 907,552 of record NW_019272026.1, on the reverse strand, counting down.
TTTGAGTAGCCCGCGCTCAATGGGAATGAAGCAGCCTGCCTCATCGAGTTGACCTAGGCTCACAAGGTTAGCCTTGAGCCTCGAGATGAAGTAGACGTCGGTCAGCTTGCGGTGCTCGCCTCCCTTGATGACAAACAAGGATGGTGGTGTCGCACCCTTCGATCTCGACGACGAAGCCGTTGCTGAATTTCACCGTCCCGCGAATCCCTGAGTTGAGCTTGGAGAACGCAGCTCTAACCCTGGTCATATGTTTTGTTGGCCCTGTGGATCTATCATCGGTGCTCGTGTTGCTCGTCCCTCTCGCCGATTCTGAGCGAACACTCGCTCCTCCTCCAGTTACGCCCAGTTGGAGCTCTTTCTCGAGTTCGACGTCGTCGTCGATTACCTCCACCTCCGTGGATTTGGAAACAAAATTGGGGATGCATGCACTAACCATGAAGAGAGCTGACTTGTCCTCCTCGGATTGAGCCACATGGGCCCTTCTCGGCCTTCTCCTTGTTCTAACAATTCTTGCTCGAGTGACCTCTCTTCCCACAGTTCGAGCACTAGATTGGTCTGCCATTGATCGACTCCTTTTGATACATATCTTTACGGCCGCGAGATTTTCATGGTTTCTTGCGCCTTTGCGGTCAGAGGGTCCGTTGCTCTCGCCGGTGTTGTCGCGGAGCTTTAGGCGTGCATTCAAGCAAAGATATCAAGAAAAAGCTATCCTTATAAGAAAAGTTTTGCTGAATCCATTGCAATACATCAAAAAATGAATGAACCTACTTGAGATGGCGACAGCATGGAGGAGTAAAAGTGAGTTTACCTTGAGATGGACCCCAACAACAATGTGTGTGTTTTCACGCTTTGCATTTTCTTCCACTCAAACCTGAGACTTGTGTGTTGTTAGGTCAACGCTTTAACCACTTAAGCTATTCAACTTAACTATTGATAAGATTGGTTCTTCCAAAATGATATACTACCGATGGCTTCAACCAGGCTCTGATACCACTTGTTGACTTTGGCAATTTGGAGGAAAACGTTGACGAGAAAAAAAAACTAGCCGAAGGAAAAATTCTTTCGAAGGAAAAAATAGCGAAAAGTAAAAGGAGAGAGGGAGAGATTTGGTGAAGACTCGATTGTTTTATTTCTCTTCCGTTGAATTCTTTAAATAATAAACCTAATTACAAAAATAGAAAAGTGGGAACTTTGCCCAAAGTTGGCCAAAAATGGCAGCTAGAATTACCCTCTTCCATTGGCGTGAATTCAGAAGTTTTGAAACGTCAAAACAACCTAATAAGGAACATAGCTTTTATTTAACAGAGAATGGAAGAGAAAATGGAAGAAGAAAAGAAAGAGTTATAAATGAAGGTTGAAAGGTTAGAGAAGAAAGTTGCTGGGCTTAGTGAGAGTTTCTCCTATCTCAATAAGGAGAAGGAAGAGAATGGGAAGGTAATCTTTGAACTTGTGAAGAAAGTTGAAGAAGGTGTGGAGCAAGAGAATGGCTTGTTAATGGAGATTGATGCTCTAGTGGATGAGCTAGTGAGGGAGGAGAAAATATAGAGATGTTGATTCAAGAAAGAGACTCACTCGATGTGAACTTGAATCGAGTCCAACAGGAGGCAGTGAATTTACGACACACGATTGAGATACTCACTCGTGATATAGCCAAAATGGAGGAAGCAAAAATGGAAGTTGAAAATGTCGTTGTGGACTTGCGAAGGGAATTGAGTAAACTAAATGAAGCTATGACGTATGAGTCGAGCGTGGCTGAGAACGAGAGAAATGAGAAGTTGGTGTCCTAAATGGGTTGTTCTCGAGAAGCTCCAAATGAAGTCTCATCAGAAAAGGATAAGCTCAGTTTCTGGTTGAGGACAAGGAGAGAAAATTAAAGAAACCACGACTGAGCTCGATAAAACGAAAACGGCGCAGGTGGAATCATTGAATATAGCATTTAAGTTTATGAGAGGAGTTTTGTTGGAACACACTTAAATAAAAACGGTAGTTTTGTTTCTTTTTGTTAATTTTAGTGAGCTTTGAAACTAAGTTGAAAGAAAAAGAAAAAAAGAAAAAAAAAAATGAAAGACCAATAACAGGAATCTTGTTTCAGGAATAGTCTGTTAGAAAATGGTGCACATGGGATAGCCAATTTTAGCATTTATAAAACCTATAAATTAGTTTGTTTTCCATTCTAAAAGGCAGAGGAGAAGTACGCAAATTTAAGTACAAATAGAAAAAGGATTTTTCAGAATTCGTTGTCTCCTTGAATCTCCCCTCTCAACATCTCCTTCACAGTTTCGTTAGTGTTATTTTAACAAATTGGTATCAGAGTGAGCTTTTATTTCCACAGTGACCCTCACACGCAAGATAGACAAAGGGCGACTCATAAGTGGTGCCATCCGATCATGTGAGGGCCAAGATTGTTAAGTGACATAATGTGATTGAGGAGGACAGTGAATTATCCAACACACCAAGAGTGTGCATTCAAGCCAAGCCAAGACATACGTAAGGTTTGAGAGAACGAGGCAAGACGAGTGTCGAAGGCAAGCTGGAAAAGGGAAAGGTAGGACTCGTGGCCATAGACTCAGAAGTTGAGGTTTCGATATGAGTTTTAACATGCGGCTGAGTTAAGTCTCTTTATATAAAAGATGAAAGCTAACAAAATTTGGTGTCAATCAATTACTCAATAGATGATGCACGAAACCATATATGTTCACTCTCCAAAATGACATCTACTCGAGAAGGATTAGAATGTCTCAGAATATACTACAGGGAGTTATGGTGTCAGCTCTCAACCACATTGTTGGATGTAGCCCTCGATCAAAATATGTCAAAACAAACAACTAAAGTAGGAAAAACAACTTGAGAGGAGATAGCTTTTGAATAGAGAAACCTTAAGCATTTATGCTTTTCAATTCTCTTTGTTGTTGTTATAGAGCATACATCTAATTAATATTTATATTAAAGAAAACAGTAACTAGTTTCCTAAACTTTCTACTCAAGTTAAGAACCATTAAAATCTAAAACATTAAACTTGGTCCACAATTTATCAACTACTAAAAATTCTCTCATAGTTGCTCCATAAGTTAGTAACTTATTCTACTAAGTCAAATTTATTAGCTCACAATCACCCTCGTAAACTTGACTTAGTTCAAGATTCTTCATTTCCAGCAACTCCTGCATCTTTGAAGACTTATCCCTCGCTAGGTTCTTGGTTAGAATATCTACATGTTGCTCTCTAGTGCATACAAACTCCACAACGATTTGTCTTTTCTCAACACACTCACAAACAAAATGGAAGTGAGTGTTAATGTGTTTGTTATGTTCTCGAAATACCAAATTTTTTATCAGTGCAATTACATATTTGTTGTTAACGTAGAGAGTTACTGAATTTTGTTAACTTCTATTCACTTCACTCAACAAATTTTTCAGCCACAATGCTTGGCACAATGCCGCAATTGCTGCCATGAACTCGACCTTACAGGAAGATAGTGTCATAGTTCGTTGCTTTTGAAATTGTCAAGAGATCAACTCGTTGAGATAAAATGTCATTCCTGTTGTGCTTTTTATATTGTCTGTCTCTAGCTAAATCAATATCGATAAAACCAACTAGTTACTTAGGACCTCGCCCTCTTTGATACTTAAGGGCATAGTTTGTGGTTCCCATCACATAATGGAGATTGTGCCGACCCGCTTGATGATGCATCATAGTAGGCTTTTCCATGTACCTATGCACCATTCTAACAACATAAGAAAGGTTCGGACGAGTATGAATCAAGTACCTTAGACTTCCGATGATGCACTTATACTTATTGGAATTCACCAAGCTTCCTTCAACATCTTTTTTGAGTTGTAACTTTTCTTCCAATGTATACTTGATTGGGTTGCACTATGCCATCTTAAATTGCTGCAACAGCTTCTTAGTATAGGTTGATTGCTTTAGCATGATGCAATCTTTCCTTTGGTCGGTCCACTTCAATACCAAGGTAGTACATGAGTAACCTGAGATCATTTGTTGCTTGAACTCTTTGATGCCATCAATACCAAGGTAGTACATAAGTAACTATGAGTGTTTCAGCTCCATTTTTTCTTGTATAAACTACTTGTTCTTGCGAGCACTTCATGAAATTTAGATTCTTTAAGCTCTTGTCTGGAAGTATGTTCCACGCCCTTGGTGCATGCAGTAAATTGTAGAGGACCTTTGACAACTTGTAAACTTTGTACTCTTCAGTTTTGATGAAGAACCCTTCAGGTTGGGCAACATATGTCCAATTGATGGACCTCCTACCCGTGTTGAGAAGCTAGGGCAAGAATCAACCTTACAGTATCCACTCTAGCCACAAGCGTGAAAACCTCCTCAAAATCAACTCCTTGTCGTTGCACGAATCCCTTCGTCACGAGTCTTGCTTTATGCTTGATGACATTTCCTTCATGATTCTTTTTCAACTTAAACACCCACTTCTTGTTTTTCTCAATGGCTTCAAGCTCCTTTTGTATGGTCTTCTGTCACATCATCTCAGTTTGTTGCCTCACAATAAGTTGTCTGCTCCTCAACCACGAACAACACTAACTCGTCGGGATCCAATTTTACTTCAAGTGTATCCACCTAAATTTCAGCAAGAGAACTAAACTTTGTTGGGTAATCCTCCATTGGGGATCCTTCTATGCTCTCACCTGAGCTATCTTGTTATAGAAAATTCATTATGTTTTTCGGTGTCACTGGTGATGAAATTGTGGACTTGTTGGTGTCGCTGTCGATGCACTTTTTAGGTCTGTTGCGTCTTCTTCTTTTTTCAGGGTAGTGAACTTTGTCATTAACTTTTCGATATATGGCTTTGCAGTCTTAACATGTGTTGTATAACAAAAGACTCTTAGGTACTCGAAGTGAGGTGTCTTGTTGAACCATGATTCGTAGGGGATCTAAGTTTTCAGCTCCTTCATCAGTAAACGGTTTAGAAGATAAACTTCATGTCGATAGCCTTGCCCTAGAAAATTGTCGGGACTTGCATGCTCTTGAGTAAGCTTTTTATAGTGTTCATTATGGTGTCATTTCTTTGTTCGACCACACCGTGTAGTTGTAAAGTGTACTGTGCGGTGAGTTGACGCTTGATACCTTCTTCTTTGCAAAAATTTGAGAATTTTTACGATAAGAACTCACTACCTCGGTCGGTGCTCAAGGTTTTCAGCTTGTGATCAGACCCAACGAGTCTTTTGAACTTCTTGAATGCACATAATGCCTCTCCTTTTTCTTTGAGTATGTACACTCAAATCCAAAAACTATAATCGTCAACAAGAGAAAATACTTGTTCCCAGCAATCAATGATGCGGTGATTGAGCCACAAAAATCTGCATGAACCAGTTGTAGGTCAACAAGGAAACTGATTTGAGTTGGGAATGATAGTTTTGCTTGTTTGGAGACTAGACAATTTTCACATAGCTGGTTAGAGTGTATGATTTTGGGTAGCTTCATACCCATCTTCTCTCTCATCATTTTGAGCACCTGAAAGTTCACGTGTCCAAGTCTTGCATGTCATAGCCAAGCTGGGTCTGCGAGTGCCATCAACATAGAGGTGGGATAGCTGGTCTCCAATAGTATCTTGTACTGGTGCGGTTATGCGACCATTTTACCTTCATCAACAAGGCTCCATTTCTGTAGAACATTCTGAGGAATGTGCCCGCTAACTCCACTATGCTTCCTTCTTCCCTCATCTGACCAAGACTGATAATGTTACTCTTCAGTTTGGGATATAGTATACCTTGGTTAGTAAACGTTGATCATTGTTCTTCCACTGGAATAAGAGGGATCTTTTGACTGCAAAACTTCACGTATCCAATGAGCTTCTCATCAAGTTTTTTGAACTTTTCTCGCGTTGGAAAATAAACTTAAATGAATTTTGTTTCTTTTAATTCAATTCAGTCAAAAGGGCATAATTAAGGGAAGGAGAGCTAATATGTGAGAAAATTACTAAAAGAACAGAAAATCGGTCAGAAAATTATGGGTAGTTAAGGCCAACCCCTTAGGAAAGCTTATAAAGGCTTGACTTATTGATGAAATAGCAGAGACAAGAAAACAAGAAAGAGAGAGTAGAGAGCAAATTCAATTTTTGTACCGTGTGTAATAGAGAGGTCATTTGAGAATTCTCTGTCTTTTTGTCTCTCCCCTTTCAACACCCCCTTTAAAATTTCGTGAGAGTTATCTAAATGAGTTAGATTCAAAGCTAGCGTTTTTTTCCTCTCAAGTTGGTATCGAAGCGGCTTTATTTTTCTACAAATTGGTATCAGAGAAATTTAATTTCAACATCTCGATCTTCAATCATGTGGTTGCTTACTCCATAGTCTAGGTACCACATGTTGGTCTCCACCAAGTCTTCTCCTTTTGTGAGAAGGTTCACCATAACTCTACTGCATAGTGTCCGTATTTTCAACAAGAGTAACACTTGATCATACTCTTGTCCTTACCAGGGATGACATGATCAACTCATGGGTTAATTCCCAACGGATGTGTCCAAGCAATCCTAGATGGTCGATGTGTCCCGAGATATGGGACAACATCATGATGTATGAATTATGTTGTTGGGAACCGAGATGACAATGAGATGTGATGTGATTATGTTGCACACGATTGAATATGCACGCACGAACGATTTGTGTGACCGAACAAGCTTGGATTCCGTACAAGTTATGTTCGATTGGTGAAAGCAAACCTCGTTGACAGTCCGACGAAGCCACAAAGTCAGGCGAAAAATGTGAATGGAGCTTGAGTTCCTCCTTAAGACTTGTCATGAGCGTGTCAAGATCACGACGCCACATGATTGAAGAAGTACGACCATGACACTACACATACATGACTCATATGCGTACTAGGACATGAAAGAAAAGAAGAACGAAATGATTCTTATTATATGCTATGATTTTAAACTATGAGAACCTCATGCATTTTTGTATGTCATGTGCACCGGGATACTTCTCTACTATGATATGTTAGTACATATGAATACCTTAACTAATTTCAAAATTCAAAAGCCGACTTATTCTCGGTGGGTAGAGCTAATAACTTCTAGAAATCGCGAAGATGGAAGGTTGACCTAGGATATCAACAAACTCGCATTGAAGAATGAAGCACATAGTGCAATTTCATACTATTAACTTACCCATATTTAGATGCCTAATTACTCTATCTTTTACTTTCCATTTTATTAGGTTAACTTTTGGCTTTGTTTAAATATATGTATAAAAGTTAGTGGTGGAGAAAAAAGGTAATGAATTAATTTACTTTTATTTATTTATTTATAAGATATGGGCAATGCTTTAAGGATATGAATATGTCTTTATACATACATATATATATATATATATATATATATATATATATATATATATATATATATATATATATATATATGTTGGTTGAGTTAGGTGATTTGGCCGGACAGTGTAACGTACAATTGCAGGACACTTCACTTTTTCTTCCTCTTTCTTTTATGCTTTTTTTAACTAAAATAATTTAAAATATAGAGTTTGGGTTCTTTAATCAATCACTTTATCGGTGGAATATTTTAAATTTAATTCCGTTTTAAACCTTTTTTACAAAAAAAAAAAATTAATTTTAAATTTTAAATAAATTATATTAAATAACAAAGTATAACACTCCATGTCTACTCCATTCTCGTACAATATCACCATATTACCTACTTCTTGTATGATCAAAGTGTCCTACATTGGTTAATTTAGGGAATGATCATGAGTTTATAATCAAAGAATATACTCTTCATTGGTATGAGATCTTTCGGGGAAGCTCAAAGCAAAGCCATGAATGAGACTGTGTTCGTCTAACATGGTATCCAAGCCATGATTAAGGGGAGACGTATTTTGTTCGAGGAGAGGCCTAAAGCAAAGCAAAGAATCCACATAAACTATAGTGATATTTTAGCTACCAAAATGATTCCTTGTGCCCCCACCCAATATTAATTATTAACACAAAACATTATGATTTCTTTAGTGGAAAAAAAAATGATAAAGAGAAGTTATTATGGATCCAAGTTGTTATCATTTATATTTTTTATCTAACTTCAACTATAATGTCAAATATTGGTTGAAGGGGAGAACAAAACAAAGACAATATCTGCTGTGGTGGGTCTAGGTCGAGTTTTAGAGCCTAGGAAGTCCAACAAAGATAATATCTAGTGTGGTGGGCCTAGGTCGTTACAAAATATATATTATTATATGGTGATAAATGAAATCATTTCCAAACTATAAGAACCCACTTGAAATTTTAAGACTAATAAACCGATGAATTTTTGTTTTTGTTTTTTTATTTTGAATTTTTTTTTTCCAATAATTTTTATTTTCTTAAAAATCAAAAATAAATAATAAATAATAAATAATAATAAATTGTAATTTTTACTTTTGGAATTTAAAATATTTGCAAAGAATAGTTTTATAATTACTCTTAAATTTCAAAAAATATATCAAATTATTAACTCATAAGAATTTTTCAAAAAATATATTAATATCCTTAAATTTCTAGAAAAAAATTATAAAATTTTGATTATTCTTAATAAAGGTTAAGAGGGTTAATATTATTTTCAAATTTGTAGCTAAAGGTTATTAATATTTTTTGATATTTAATTTTAAAGAAAATATAAAATTGAAGAAAATTAAGGTAAAATATATTCCAAAATTGATGGGCATTTAAAGAAATAAAAAAAAAAAGAAAAAGAGAGAGAGAGAGAAAGGAAGATATGGAAGTGTGTATGAGTGGACGACAAAAGCCACGTCATCGTACGGAATAGGATGAGAAACAAAAAATGAAAAGGCTGTACACGTGTCAATAAAACGGTGGAATCTATTAATGACACCTCTAACAAGGAGACACAAATAATCTTAACTACCAATCCTTAACCTTATCCATAACTTTTTTTTTTTTTTTTCTCGATTAAGAGTATAGATTTTGACTAGTTGAGACAAACACTTCACGTTGAAAATAGTTGAATGAGCCGAGATGCGATGATATGAGAGCCTATTACTGTAAGGTCTCACCAAAAGCTCATATAGTTGCAGTATCTAGGTCTAAACTTCCTCAAACTGAGAGAAAAACCCATGATAACTTAATAGGATAAAGATGTGATGAGAGACGATAGTAGGTTGCTCATTGAGTATGTTTATACTCACCAGGTTCTACTTTTCACTTTAAGGTGATTGCTGACTGTTGGTCGAGATGAGGGAGCGTTTGGGAGTTGCACGGTCACAAAAGAGAGTCGTTTTGGGGCGTTAATCTTATGTTTAAGGGTTGTGTTATTTAAATTTGTATCTTGTTCTCTAATCATCGTAATGTAATAAAGACATGATTTATATTTATTTTTTGTATTTTTCGTGCTAGTCCACGTCATAGTCCATGATTTAAAGCGTCGAGTTGGAAAGAATTTGGGAAAGGTTAAAGGGTAAAGTAATGAAAAGATATAAAAGGAAGAAAAGGGAATAAATGAGAGTTTTATGTGGTGCTTAATTGAACAAATGTAATGTTTTCCCATGTTCCTTCAAAAGATGGATAAAGTGGTGAACGCCGACCTCACTTTTAAAACGAGGAACAAGTTTGAAGAGAAGTTGGGAAACTTTGTAAGGTCGAGAAGACTGTTATAAATGGTATTAGAGTCAGTTAGAACATTGAGCAATGTGTCGACGAGGACTTTGGCTCTCAAGGGGGTGGATTGTGAGATCTCACATCGGTTGAAGAGAGAAACAAAATGTTCTTATAAGGGTGTAGAAACCTCTCCTTAGTAGACGCGTTTTAAAACAGTGAGGCTGACAGCAAAACGTAATGGATCAAAAATGGACAATATCTGCTAGTGGTGAGCTTAGACTGTTACAACTTATCTAGTTCTTTCCACAAGGGCAATTTCCATGGCTGCTGTAGGCAGCTCCACCCTTTAGGCCTTCAAATCATCTTTCGCATGCCCACTCTTCCCCCTACTTTGTGCATACAACCTCACCTTTTCCAACACAATCGGTTTCCCCTTAGCCAATATAGTCTCTTTCATTTTCTTCCCAATTCGTCCTTCATCCTTCACAGAAACTCTAATCTCAGGATCCTCATCAGCGTTCTCACCAGAAATATACAGAATCTCAACAAGCCCGTCGACCTTCTACTTTTTTGTCTAAAATACACCCTAGAGTCTACATTTTCAGTTTCTGCCCTCTTCTTCCTCTAACTGCTCTTTCTTCTTCATAGCCAACATCAAACCCTCTCTCTCTTTGTCTCTTGCCATTTTCTCATAATTGAGTAATCGCCCTAATTCTGAAGCCTCAATCTTGAGTCTCTATAGCCCACAACTTATGGTTGTTTCTTAACACCTTATTTTTTATGGTTCTCCTTCCTCTGATTCTACTCTCTATCGACCTCTCTTTAAATTTTTTAGATCCAAACTTCGCGTTCGTACAATAGCTCAAATAAAGAAATTGGAAGGAAACCAAGGTTGGTTGTTCCTCATTGTGCTACCAAAGCCCAAATCCAAGACCTACACAAGATTTCTTTTAATCGACCACACATCACAAGTGAAATAAGCATGATCTAATGTAACAACCTTAAATTTTCTACTTACGATCTCCTGTATACATATCATGAACATTTAATGCGGAATACCTCATTTGAACTTGTTCTTACACGTCGCTTCTAAGGCTTTTGAAACAAAACAATGCATATTGAAATAACAGAAAATAGCATAAAGTTAAATGACCTATGCTACTAAATATAAATGCAATGAACCTATACGAATCTATAGTCTATGAATTTAAAATGTGAAACTATTTTAAGCATGTGCCACGGTCTCCTAGGTACAATGACACCGTCGCCGTACAGGGGAGCTTTGCCTTTACTTGAAAAAATAGAGTAGGCAATGACTTGAGTATTTTAAGAAATACTCAGTAAATGCAAATACATACAATTTCATGAATAATTTCATGAATGAGACTTGTCATAACAGTCTATTCTCCTACGACAGCTATTCTAACCGGTAACTTGGATGTGTACTTAATTTTCCTACACACAGTCCAGTCGAGTGTTTGAGACCATGGGAGTCTATCCATTATATTTATATACTCTTAAACACTCAATACCTTGGAACAATTAGGATTAGAACAAAACCATTATGTTATTAATAGAAAGAAACTTGCTTCTTTTTTCTTTCCTTCTATATTAACAATCATGCTCATGTTACCTTATTAGTTGGAAGTCAAATTTGCAACTTCGAACAAATTTGGACACAAATTAACAAGAGCTTGGAGTCTTTTTTATAAGAATCATTAACAAATCATTTTATTGACTTGTAAGTAAATCAACATTTCGAACATAGCTCGTGTAATAAAACATCAACTATCATCCTAAAAATCGATGGTTTGATTCTCCATCCCATATTCGTCGAGAAGAAGAAGAAAAAAAAAAAAGGCAACTTGGCTGATGTGTGAACACCTGATAAAATGAGGGGCAGAAATGAATCAGTGAAATGTCATCAAAACTCCTCTTGCATATGAAGCTTTCATAAGATATTTCTTAAAAGAAAATCCTATAAAAACAAAGGAATACAAATCTTTTGCATCATCTTAAGTTCATCTCTGCCTTCAAAGAATACACCGTCATGTCAACAAGCAGCTTTCCAATGGGAATTTAGATCTCAACCCCTATGGCGGTCACAATCCCAGCAGCTTCTCTTCTCTTCTCTTCTTACACATTGAATTTATAACACTATTTCATGGAATCAACAACTCTTCCTCTCTTATCCAACCAGAAAAACAAGCCAACACAACCCGAATCATCTACATCATCTAGACGTTCTATTCCGTTGCTTCCCCTTCGTTACGAGGGCCATCCTCATTAGAAGATGCAGGTGCAGCAGAAGAATCGAGATTAGTCAAATGAAACTCTGAGTTTTCAGCTTCAGTGTTAAGCTGCTGCGTTTCAACATCTTCGACTTCCTCCACATTATTGGTACTACACTCTACATTTTGAATAGCTGCTCCATCAACTGACTCATTGCTGATCTTATTTTCCGCGGTAATAGAGTCTGGAGAGCCATTTGCATGAGGGCCCAAGAGTTCTTGAGAAGGAACATCAATGGTTCGACTTTTATCAGAATCTTCAAAGCCATTGTCAGGCAGTGATGCATTCTCTTCCACTGCAGAAGGTAGTTTGTCATCAGTTAAGCCAATATCTGAGCTCACCACTGCACTTTCTTTCTCTGCATCGATATCCATGGCATTAGATGTGCCATGTTCATGTCTCACGGACAAGTTCAGTTGCTCGCCCGTTAATTCATTGGGGGCTGAGGTAACGGGCATAGAGTTTTCACAATTGACTACTGCTGATGCAGACATGGATTCATAACTATTATCAGCTTTTTCTCCTACGGATTGATTAGCCTCAGCCTCAGCCTCAGCCAACTGAAGAGCGCGACTCTCCGCTGCGATTTCTTCCTCCTTTTGTGCCAGTGCCTTGCGATCATCCATGATTTTCTGCATCTTTTCCAACTCCGCCAAAAGATTACCATAACGTAGCTGCAGAGTTCTCTCCAGCTCTTTTTGCTTCTGAACCTCCTCTGAGATACCACTAATCCTGTGCGAAGCAGCTGACATCTCTTGCTTTTGAAGAGCCACAAAGCACTCCAGCTCTGTTGCTGCAGTGTCTATCTGCTTGAACGTTGCCTCAATTTGTGGCCAAAGGCTTTGTTTTGACCGTGTCTGAAATGTAAACAAATAACAAATTAGACTTCCAAGTTCCATACGGTGGTTGAAACTATTCTGTATTCTTTATAAACATTTCAGAAAAAAGAACACAATTAATCAATTATTATATGAATTCTCGTAATAGCCCAACACTGTTTCTTGGCGGCCTGCAAGCACATAGGGCAGGCACTAAAGAAATGAATTTGTTGAAAGAGTAGTGATCATTAAATGTGATAAAGAACTTCAATGGGAGGACCCTCAGAACACTGAACTATAAAAAATCAGAAAGTAAAAAACAAATTCAACTTGACACTAAAGACACGTTGATACCCCATTTTAACTTGAGCACACTAGAAGTAGCCATGACTTTTTTCTTCTTTTTTTTTCAGGAACACTGAGATGCTTCAAACTCACCTTTGAAAGTTTTGCAGATTCCATTCTTAAACCAGATAACAAAAAAACAGTCACGGGTTTCTTTTCCTTTTACAATGACCGTCCGATGAAATAACATCAACACATATTCAGGAAACACACAACAGAGAAATTTACAACATAGAATAGGAGTTCAATAAATTCATTTCACATTCACATAATATAAACAATCAAGTCATTTTTTTTTCTTCCTTGCCAAAATGTTTTGGAAGTATATTACCTACTCTCAAGTAGTCAAGATGGAGCACTATGGGAACCAGCATGGAGCTAGAACTATTTTAGCAAATTCCAAAGAAGGTTAAATAGTTTGCAAATTTTACAACTGAGTTAAGATCATGGATCGCATGCATAGGCACTCTTTCTATATTTTGATCTCGCAATGATGCATTCTCTATAGGAGGCAAGAGGAAGATCTCGATCATTAGTTTGGGTTGCTAGCTTGCTCACCACCTTTGGAGCTGCTGGCTGAGAGTTTTATGTGTCTATTGAGAAAACTAACACGTTCAAAGGAGGAATACTTCAGCACTCAGTCCAAGGTTTTCACACTTCCCAAGCAAGACCTGCTACGAAATCTTCTTTGGCATTTCAACCTTCGATGGCAATGAAAGGGAACGACAATTGGCAATCAGGAGTGGGGTCAGACATGTGATGGCAAATAGAGATACACCCCTTTGAAGGATCAAGAGACCAAAGGGGCATAACCATACGCCCAAAGAGGGGTTAACACTTCCGTCATTTTGCTATCAGAAAAACCATGATGAATATGAAAGGAAAAGAAGGAAGTGAGACCATCGCTAGAAGGCATGACCGGGGCCACAAGGCAGAGTTTCAAATCAGATATATGATAACGATGAGGAAATCTAGAGTAATTTATGTCAACGAGACTTTGTTATGCCACCTCAAGTTACCAATATCACACAAGCTCTCTTTAGAAGGAAATAAAAACCCGAAGAGAAGGAAGGGAGTGAGCAGCCCTTGTCAAGATCTAGAGGTCATGCAACATCTTATCAAATAGTTTAATATAAGCGAGGATATGCTTGCCACCCATCCAATAATCTTCCCAAAAATAGATTTGAGAGCACTCTGAACACACAGGATTTCACGAACTGAAAGAACATGTGGAAACCCAATGCAATACTACCTGAAAAAAAAAAAAAAAAAAAAAAAAAAAAAAAAAAAAAAAAAAAAAAAAAAAAAAAAAAAAAAAAAAAAAAAAAAAA
>NW_019272026.1:823849-892558 GCF_002738345.1 Cucurbita maxima | reverse complement strand
AAAAAAAAAAAAAAAAAAAAAAAAAAAAAAAAAAAAAAAAAAAAAAAAAAAAAAAAACTGACTAAAAGAAAAATAAAAAGGATTTGAGGAAGTGCCAGATGAAAGATAACGAAGAAGTGAATTTTTTTAAAAAAATCAAAAATGGTGAATGGGAAAATTGGATAAATAACCTCGAAAGGTCAGAAATTGGAGAAATAGCCCCACAAACATCGAATAACTGGAAAAATAGCATCTGAAAAGGCTACTTTTACAGAACGGTGTAGAATTGGTCACATCGCCCTCCCAGCTGGAACTAGGACCTACGGTTGAAGGCCATGATGGCAAAGAATTGACTGATTCACTGAAATGGCAGCTAACATGGCTGAATTTCTCAGAATATTCGAGCTCCAAAAACTGTCAAGTTACCCAAAAGTTTCAATTTCAAGTTCATGAAAAATTGAGAAACTTCAAAAGACGATTTAGGACAACTTTCTGAAAGGATCAAAGCTTGAAAAAACTAGAAGTCGAGAACTCATTTGAGCTCAGTAAAGGTAATGACTAGAGATTCTTGGATTATCGATTTGGCTCATAGAGTAAAAATTATGTCTCAAAGCTTATACCAATTGTCTTTCTGCAAGTTCAAGGAACATTTTAGCTGAAGGCGTCCAGGGCTGATAAGCTTTGTGTGGGACAATTTAAAGGATTTAAAGAATTTGGTAAGAAATCAAACTTCCTTTGTAAAATGCACAATTTGTTCCGCACAGTCAATGTCGTTTGATGAAACTAATTCCTGCAGCTTCGTAGTAACTTAGAGAACAAAATTGATGAAGAGAAGGAAGGCTAAAGAACTTTGGATCGTCCTCCCCAATAAGGTTCGACTTTTCTGCGTTTTGGAACCAAGAAAAAGTGAATTTAACAAAAAAATTAGACCTCTATACTGAATGTCATGTTCTGAAATATCAATAGCTTCAGGAGGACATTCCCCACAGGTTTGCAAAAGAAGTCGAGAGGAATGGAGGCCTGGAAACCACAGAACTAGGAGGAAGAACACATTGAATTTTGGACAAAAGAGCTGGTGAGCAGGACATGTTCCTAGATCTTTAACTCTGTGTAATAAATAAAAATTCATAAAAGCTAAACCACAAGCTTCATGGATAATAGAACTACAAGTTTGAAGAAGAAACCAACTTCAGACATCCCCTAGAACGAGTCGACTAATACAAGTTTTGGAGAGACTAAACCACGAACACACGAGAGAACCAGTTGGCTAAAGGTTGAAGACGATGATGTGGTTGGTTCATTAGTTCTTTTGACCCTCTTGTTGCTTTAGCTCGTTTTGGACCATTTTTAGGATAGTTTTAAATCTGGTTTCTCCGGTTCCTTGTTGTTAACTCAATGTAGGACCTAACCAAAAAATTTGCTAAGAACTTGATGAACTAGACTTAGTGGAATGACCAATTTAGTACTTATGCATGATTTATGAGTTTCTATGACCCTAATTGCATTTTTTGTTGCATTTTTTTTAGAAATTCTTGAATTGTTGGGACTCTCCGTAACATGCTTATATCTTTCCATAATAGATGTTTATGTTACTAAGAGGGTATGTTTCTAGAAAGCATGATAGGTGGTTGAACCCGCACTTATGCCCACTTATGACTTGCAATGTGACCTAGAAATTTGTATGCATGTTAGTGAGTCTTAGCCTTATGTGGACGGTTAAGGCGCAACCCCTGATCATAAACTTACCTCGATTGGTGAGGAAATACCTAGTATAAAGGAATGTGACGTCACCCACTTAGGGCCCATAGCACATTAAAGGGTACTATTGAGGGAGCTCCAGTTGTGTCTAGTGGAGAGCCTCTCTTGCACTATTAGGAAGCTTAAAATGGCACGTAACAGGGAGCCGGTTAGGAACCCATTAAGGGAGCAACCGATTAGCACTTAGTAGTAAACACGTATGGACCTATTAGGGAAACCATAGGAAGGTTGCTAATAGGAATGCTTGATCCATACATGTTAGATCAACACTAAAGCCAAAGATTTGATGAGGGCGCCCTTGTTCTTCTAAGAAGATCATGGTAGACAGACCCATGAGATTAGTAACCAATTGGCTAAGTACATGTAGAATCTCGAGAAACTCTGATTGGTGAAGTACACCCCTAGACTTGGAGGGATGAGGTTCTAATGAATGAACAAGCCTAATAGGGCTATATGGACAAGATCAATTGTCTAACTCTAGGACCTCAGTAGAGCACATGTTTTATTACTTAATGAATTTATATTCTTAATGTTTATTACTTAATGACTCTTGTGGATATAATTTGCATGTTTTATTACTTAATGAATTTATTTTCTTAATGTTTTTATTTATTCTCTTGAGTTACCTCATTTTAAAAATGAAAAATTTTATCCGCCTATTTACCCACAAGTTTATACATGATGGCCTGTGATTCAAATCCTCAAAAATAAATCGTTACACCCAAAGCAATAGCCAAACAACATTGAGAAAAATGGAATAATGAGTAAAAATAACATTGCTTTTAAAAACCACTCTCATTGAGAGAAAAAAAAAGGAATATAACAAAAAAAAAAAATTCAAGAATGCATATAGAATCCAAACGGAGAGCATTTAAAATGAGGCACACTCCAAGCTTCTTTTTTTTTTTTTTTTTAACATCTTATTTCTTGTTGGGAGAAACAAACTTTTCATGAAGAAATTGAGAAATTCCAAAGTATCAAACATCAAGTCTTTCCTATAAAGCCTTCCCAACACCAAATTACATGTCTCACTCCAAACCCGTTCTCTTAAACAAGAAACAATAGGCTTTTTTTTATAGCGGGAAGACAACTCTTTGGCCATGCCCTAATCGCCTATGAAATCCATAGACTATTATAATATCCGTAAGAAAGGTATGATTTACAAGATTGACTTTGAAAAGGTATATGACCACGTGGATGAGACCTTCCTTGATAAAGTCTTGGAAAAGAAAGGGTTTGGATATAAATAGAGGATGTGGATTTGAAGGTGTGTAAGAACAGTTATTCTTTTCTCATCAATGGAAGATCAGTTATTCTTTTCTCATTAATGGAAGATCGAGGGGCAAGATCAAAGCCTCAAGAGGTCTTAAATAGGATGACCCATCAACCCCTTTTCTCTTCTTGTTTGTTGTGGAAGTTCCAAGTAGAACCATCTCCAAGTGTGTCGAAGGAGAAGTGGTCGAGGGCTTCGAGGTTGGTTCAGAGAAAATGCCCTTAACCCAATTTTATTCTGATCAAGAAAATAGTCACTCTTATTGCTGACACATATCCTAGCAAGCAAGTGTTAAATTTTAGAGCTGAACTGTGACCTTGAGAGTCATTTCTCTTGGAAGTAACCGTAGAGTTGTCTCTTTTGGAGCCTATTGGTGGATAAGGTAAGAAAGAGATTGGCTTCTTAGTTGAAAAGCTTTTTTCCAGAGGTGGCCGACAAACCCTATAATCTATTCAGTGTTGAGTTGTGTCCCTATCTATTATTTTTCTCTTTTTAGAGCCCTTTATTGGATTGTAAAGCATCGAGAAGCTCACTTGAGGCTTCTTGTGAGAAGGGCATGGATAGTTTGGGAGGAGATACTTACCAAACCCCCAAGACTGCCAATTCCTTGAAGAGCAAGGGATTCCAATATTCTAATTTTCACTGAAATCCAACCCCAATAACCTTCAATGAACTTTGAGAAGGAATGCTTCTTGCTGGACTGAAATTTAATTTTTAAATGAAGATCACCGATGAGATTCCATTTACCATTTAAAAAAATCTTCAGGTAATATCTAGACACTGATACTAATCTTAAGAAAGCATATATTTTCTAGCAAGGACATAAAATTAATAATAAATAGTGAACAAGATAAAGTATTAAATTAAACGAAACAAAACAGAAAATGAAGTTTAATGTCATAAGCGAGATAATTCCAACAACAATATGTACCTCATATCCATGTGTGAGAACTTTAACCTTCTTCTCCAACCGGACAGCCTTCTCAGTATCGTCATCCATTTTCATTTTAACATACTCAAACTCATCCTGCAAGGCGGCTAGCTTCTCGTGGTTTCCAGCAACACTAGAAAGTCCATAAGCATTTCTAGTGGGGAAGTACATAAGATCATTCAAGCAGGTTTTGTGCGCTTCCACAAACTCATCTAAGGATTCCTTTTCATGCCCCATTGCAACACACAAATACCGGGCCTCTTCATTTATCAAATAATCAGCCTGTTTCAAAGAACCTACTTAATAAATGTTCGTGTACAAATAAATAGATGAAAAAAAACAAACACCAGATGGGCAGAATGAAATCAATACAGTAGAAAATTAAGAACCAATGAAATGCAATCACAAGGTTTTCATAGAAAAAGTCAATTAAAACTTGTGATTCCCTCCTCATGAAACCAAAAAGGAAAAAAAAACAAAGAAACAATTATTTTAGGGAAAAAAAGAAAGATACAAATAAATAAGACTAACTTTTTCCATAACCATGTAAACGACATGAACAGATCAAGGAGTCAACTTCTCAAAATTTAGAGAGGACATGTAAAAATCAGAAAATCTTTTAAGGCGCCACACATGAAGGTTCTCATGAAACTAATGTAAGACATGACCCAGCGTAACAAAGGAAGTTAAGTAAATGCCCAGATTGGCATAGCAAACCTTCATTCTGCAGTGTAGACTGGAGTAAAAATGTACAATCCATCTTAAGCTACAGGATCCTTTTATATAAGAAGAAATTTCAAGACCACTAGTAGCAAACCTTGTCTGCACTGAAAGGGTTTAGTTGGCAGAAATCAGTATAGATTGTATGCCCCAATTTATCATAAACCAATCATCATGAAAATCTTTCTGGGACATATGGTCGTCTTGCCCTTTTTTAAAAAATTGCAAGGTATGTTTCTACATTTGTCTTTCTATTTTCTGACATTTGTGGCAACTTTATAGTAATAAGCAAGGGTTGTATAGGTCGATGAAAATGGTTGTGGTCTTGCCTTCTATTC
The DNA here is from genome assembly GCF_002738345.1 of Cucurbita maxima. Lineage (NCBI taxonomy): Eukaryota > Viridiplantae > Streptophyta > Magnoliopsida > Cucurbitales > Cucurbitaceae > Cucurbita > Cucurbita maxima. Next base: position 887,559 of record NW_019272026.1, on the reverse strand, counting down.
TGAAATCTTGAGTTTGGTTGATGGTTTGGTTTTTAGTGGACGACGAGGGGTAGTTTTCAATGAGATTTAAAAAAGTTATCCTACTTTTTCGTTCTTCGCCCACTAGGACAAAAAGCTTATTAAGACCACCATTTCCATTAAGCAATGAGATTTCAACTATAGAACAGTTCTTATTTGCGAGTTTTTCTAACCAAATGGTCTGTTTTGAAAAACGTTTCTCTTTCAAGAATTAATAGCTTCTAACCTAATATAATGTTTTCAACCATTGGAAAGAGTCCCATTTCAGTAATAGGAAAAAAGCTTTATCACAAATTGCTTGATTCTTGTTCCTTTATATCTGTCGTCTAACTCAATTGCATAGGTCTTTCTGTCAATGATGGTTTTGCATCTCTGAAGTGTTTGGTGTGGTGCCATGAGGCAACAGATTTCTGTCCAAAAGGATTCAAAATCCTTGCTGGTTGGTGTTCGAATTAGCTCGATCTCGTAGAACTGGAGGCGTCATTTTGTAGATGTTGCAATCTGGATTCAATGGGGTTGTGGGCCCTCAGAATCAATCCAAAATATTGTGGACACTGCTGTTCAGTGGTCATTTTCCATGGGTAGGGGTTGCTTTCTATCCTTGATGAGTCAACAAAGGTCTTGCATGTGGAGACAGAAGGCAGGTGCACCAAGGGTTGTCTCGAGCTTCAACCACTCGGCAATTGAATTGCCTTTTCCTTCTTTCACTGATCTTTCTCCTGCACCTTCAAGCAAGTCAAGACTCAACTCTCGATGAATTAGAGTTTGTTTCCGAACTTCACTCATGAACCTGAACTTTACAGGAGAGTAATAAATTCATGAAAGAAGGGAGAGGAAAGAAAAGAGAAGAGACCGACCGATAGGGAGAGTAGTTCAGTCGAATGAATCGGAAGGTTCAGGATAATTAATCTTGTTGAGGTTCGGCTTTGTCGCTTTCTCCAGCAATCGGCTCCTGGTGAGAACGGAAATCCTGGTTGGTGCAAACTGAGATCTTGAAGCTAAGGCTAAGGCCCTTCCTAAAGCGGGGACGTAGTTTCTTGTTCAAATCCAAAGTCTTCAGTCTCCTCCCGGGCTAAGGCTGTAGTTCCAAATCCGGAATCTTAAACAATTCAGCTTAATATAGCATAGCAGATAATCTGATTCAGCTTCAAAGAAGAAAGAAAGGGGCGGGGCATCTTTCGCTTTCCTTTTGGGTTGCGAGTGCATTACACATATAAAGCTGACCGAAGGTTCATTATGTTTCAATATGTACGCATAAAGGGCTCGCAGTGGCCTGTTCATCGGAAGAAGCTATTGGAGGAAACGGTCGGAAGGGCTTGCCAATCGCGAGGGAGTATCATGGAAGGATTACCTATGGTTGATTTATTTCCCAAAACCATTCTAGGAGCTCCAGCCCGCACAAGTTTTCAATGGTAGAAGGTTAGTGGAGGGTTTCGATTGCGACGTTCTGAAAGCGGCAGCGAGACAAGCTCTGAGATCCGCGAGGAACAACTTTGGAGTCGAAGCTGTGTTCGGCAGAGGAGGCGGCAGTAACGCAGAGGAGACTGTAGCGTGGTTTCGGGGCAGGTGTGGAGGTGGATAGGAAATGGTGGGTGGTGGGGCCAGTTATTTGTTTGCGTTAACATCCCGACGTTGTGTCTTGTACTATACTTGGTCGGAGCGATGGTGGTCGAACGGCAGCAAGTCGTTTGGGAGGTGACGGCCGGCAAGGGACTAAGGGCTAGGGTTTAGAACTAAGGTACTCTAAGTTATCATTGACACTAGCTCCTTTCAGCCTCTCCCATCTTTGTGGTGCTTTTTAATACACCAAGGCCGACCGTTTAGACACCCAAAAGCGGCAACTGGCAACTACCTCAGTAACACCATCACTAGAACTAGAACTAACACTGGCACAACAAATCTGTACTCACATTCCTCAACTTCCTGCACGAGTTGCTATCACCAACACCATACAATCCAAACCAGCCTCAACTGTTCTAATAGGAACTACTACTCTTCATTTCACTATTTGATATACTTGGGCAAAAGTACTAAAAGTAGAACTCAAACCATCAGCTACCCCTAGTGGCTACGCCCAATAACCAGAATCCAATAGTACAAGCAAACTAGCTAATCTAATGGCATGAACACAAATAATAGGGATCAATAAAATATTGTTTTCATGGGAACTATGTTCAACGGAAAATACATTTTAATTGGCCTTCTATAGGTTTTTTAACAAGGAAAAAAAAAATCATAAATTCAATTCTATATGCGTATAACAAATTAAACTTTAGAGTAAAAAAGAAAATACCTCCAATCAAGCAAGCTCCTTAAAAAAATCAAAGAATGACGCACTGGTTGCTCTAAACAAGATATAATGGTAAGAAAATTGCAAATTGAATATCAAACAATGGTTGGGAAAAGCTTACCTCTTCCATCTCAGTTACTTCAAAATCATCTATTGTGGGGATGGCTGCAGTAGGTCTATTTCCAGAGCGCTTGGAACCTTTCTTCTTCTCCTTGTTGACCTTTTCATCGATCGGGTACTTCGCATTATCATGCTCTAGCAGAGCAAGAAGTTCCTTTCTTACCATTTCATCAGCCTGCTCAATAGGGGTACGTGGTACAAATGAACTCTTGTCTCCATCAGCGATCAAGGAATTTCTAATAAGTTCCAAGGAAGCAGTAGGAGGCCGAGGAAGCTCCCTCTGTAGCACTTTAGATCTTTTCCGAAGCAAAGCCTGCTGCCTTGCTTCTTCCTCAGCTCGTTCTCTAGCAATCCTGTCAGACATATCCTCTTCAATCATCTCCTCTGGTTCTTCTTTGTCTTCTGGAATTGGTTGCATAACTACCTGGTACTCATTCTTAGGCTGTGGAAGATTGCCTAATCCTAGGCTAAGATTCCTCCTCAAATCAGCTTGTCTTTGAGACTCAAGTTTTGCACTATCATGTGCATCCATATCTTCATTGATATGTAACTCATCTCTAATAGGTGTTCCTTTTGGAGTCATACCAAACGAGTAAGCATCCCTAGCTGGTGTCATGCCACTTCGAGGAGTAAGACCAACACCACCAGGAGTTGCTGAGGGTGTGAGCATCGGATTTGGTGTTTGAATCTCCTTTTTCCTTGGGGTGACCCCTGAAAAATCTGAAGGATGCAGCTCTGGATTCTCTCCTCCCAATAATGGAGTCTGAGATTCTCTCAGCCTAGCAAGGTTTTCTGCCTCCATCATTATAGCATCACCCTTCCCAGCCGGTGTCCTCTGGGGAGTTCGAAAAGGTGTCATTCCTTGTCGTGGTGTCTGGGCATAATTTGCAAGCAGAGCTCGTGTAGCACCACTTCCTTCGGCAAGCTCTTCATTACCAGCAAGAAGATCACCAGCATATCCCATCTTTGCAATTTCCTCCAATTCATGGTCTGAAATTTGAGGTGCAGGAAGCATAAGTTTAGATCTTTTCCTCACCATTTCTGGGTCATTCAGCTTATTTGCTTGCAGTACAGCTGATGGAGCATCTTGTCTCTGAGCAATTTTATTCTTTGCAATATCTTGCTTTCTTAATTGAGCTTCTACATCAATCCTTCTTTTGCCTTCAAGCTCTTCAATTGTTGCTGGAAATTTGGGCTGTTCCACTGGTCTATCTTCCCCACTAACATCAAAAAATCCTGGAGGAGGCCTTTTCTCGAAAGGAATTTCAGCATTGTAATCTATTCCTTTTCTCTTTCTTTTCCGATGTCGAGTATCAATCCCAGCAGCTTTTAGCTCCCTCCTTTTTTGAAGCGAAGCAAGCCTCCTAGCCTCTTCAAGTTGTTTCTCCCTGGCTTTCCTTTTTGCCTTCTTTCCCCTAGTATTTGCTAACCTTGCTCGTGCTTCAGAAAGCATTTCCTTTTCATCTTCATCCATGTCAACAGGATCTGGACGTGCAGGCTTTGATTCTGGGTTTGGGTCAATTTCTCCAGGGCGCAATTTCCGTGGGTCATCTCCTGGTTCGTAATTCTCGTCCTTAACACAAGCAGCATCAAGAAGTTTCTCATAGCGCTCAAGGCACTGGGATGGAGTACGCCCGACAATTGGTGCAATAGTTCTCCACTGGGTTGGCATGAGCTTAGCAAGATGGAGTAGTTTCTCATCCTCCTCTCTTGTCCACTCAGTCTAAAGTAATCATGGAAATCAAATGGTCAGTCCAAAGAACCTATCACAACAAAGAAATTGAGGTGACTTTCAGATTACAAAACTAGGGAAATGAAAGAACAAAAACAGGAGGCCTGGGCAATTCGATAAAGAACTCCGATTATCCACTAAGCTAAGAAAAGTACCTTTCAAAATACAAGTGAAAGGAAGAAAGAAACGTACCTTTTTAATGGAAGGGTCCAGCCACTCATACCAGCGAGCCTTACACTGCTTAGCAGATTTCCGAACAAGAAGCGACGAGATTCGAGCCCACTGGTTTTTCCCATATTTCATAACCGCAGCTTTAAGGATCTCATCTTCCGTGTTCTTCCACACACCACCTTTTATCATAATCCTCATTTTGTCTTAGATTAAGATTTACACTCTTCACCTTAAGGGTCTGGGGATTCTAGGGTTTTGCAGGAGAAAGGCGGACGAAGAAGAAGCCACGGCGGGAAAGACGAACGACGGCGAACCGGAGATCGGCGGAGAGAGAGAGAGAGGTAGAGATGAACGCCGGAGGAGCGGCGACAGAGAGATGGCGGTAGAAAGGGACTGAAAATGGCGCAGAGTGAGTGAGATGAGAAGAAGAGGCGAAGTAGGACTTGGTGAAGACAATTGAAAGAGAAAATTATAAAATTATTTTCAAAAATACCATTCGGCGGGCTAAGCCACTCTATATAATCCCTTAATTAGCTATTACAATCTTGATTAAAAATAATTAGAAGCTGAACTATTAATTAAGTATGTTATAATATCTTAATGATTTAAAGGAAAATTATGAATAACGGGTTTCAAACTATGAGGTCTTGTGTCCATCGCAACGAGCTCATAGTGCATGGGATGCATGATAATATCGGGAATCACCACGTATGACTACATTGTTCTGTTACATGTCTTGAGATTAATCGAGCTATAGAATGACTAAATATGCTCTGTTATTGTAACAGTACAAACATACTGTTAACCGATATTGTTCTCTTCGGTCAATCATCAATACCGAGTTACATAAAAATCTATGATGCTTAGGAATATTAAGATCACATTTAACCACTTATTTGACATTGATACTTGATTGACTTTTACTCTCTTGCTAGCCAACAAACTCGACCTGATTGGGTACCCGGTCAGGGATGCTAGCTCACACCTCCTCTGACTCATAAACAATGTTAATAGTCAGACCATGAATAAAAAAGTGTCGGAGCGCTGTTAGTAGTAGCATACACCCTTCCTTTGTGGTGGACTTGTGTGATGTCCTACCTTGGTTGGGGAGGAGAACAAACTATCATTTATAAAGGTGTGGAAACCTTTCCTAATAAACGCATTCTAAAGCCTGGAGGGAAAGCTTAAAGAGGACAATATCTGCTAGCGGTGGATATGAGCCGTTACAAATGGTATCAGAGCAAGACATCGAACGATGTGCTAGTCTTCTCGCGGGTAGACACGAGGCGGTGTGCCAGTAAGGACGTTGGGCCCCAAAGGAGAGTGGATTTGGGGCGGTCCCACATTGATTGGAGGAAGGAAAGAGTGTCAACGAGGACGCTAGGCCCCGAAGGGGGGTGGATTGTGATGTCCCCCGTTGGTTGGGGAGAAGAACAAACCACCATTTATAAGAGTGTGGAAACCTTCCCATAGTAGACACGTTTTAAAGCCTTGAGGGAAAGCCAGAAAGAGAAAGCCTAAAGAGGACAATATCTAGGTGGATTTGGGCATTACAACTTGGGTGGACATTCTAATACCAATTAAGCTCAAAGGTTGGTTACAACTACCTCCAACAACACTCCTCAAACAATGACTTATCATATGGCTCTATAGTACCCCATATTCAAAACAAACGTCTAACCCATATTGCAATATGGCTCTATAGTCCACGCACATAGACTTATTGTTACTTCTACTTTTCCATCGAGTGGGCTTATGACTTTGCCCCTACTCTGAGCATGATTTGTCTAAATACTACTATGTGATTTTTGACTGATGTTTGCTCGAGATCGTCTAGTCAATCATCAGCTTCTACTCTAGGGTAGACTCTGACACCATTGGTGCTTGAAACTTGTCTACAATATCGTTCTCCATCATCATAATTGCCCTTAATGTCGTGACGTAATTGAATGGTTCCAAAATGAGAACACTGTCTCGGATGCCCTGATCTAAGCATATAAAAAATCTCTCAAACTTCTTAGCCTTTTTATCTACTAGTTCTAGGGAAATCATGAGTCTCATAAACCCTATCCCATAAGCTTCAATTGGTTGCCCATTTTGTGTTCATAAACGTTAGCTATTTGAAATATAATTGCTCATACGATAGACTCTTTCTAACTCTATGGGTCTATCTAACCTATCAAACTTTCTTGAGAAGCATTTTGCACATCTTTGTTATCCCATCCGCTAGCGGGTCAGCCTCATAGTTCCCTAGCGCATTGTCCCTTTTATGTGGCTATATAATTTTGTGTCATTGAAAAGGTAGATATCAATCAAATAAAAAGAGCCCATTACATTTAACAAGTCATGCATCATTTAACCAAATATAGAATATAAGTATTTCCATCACTTATTACTAACATAGACTTTTTCTTCTTATAAGGGCATACTTAGGAGTTATGAGTGTTTACTGCTTTACCATGAGAATTATCATCACGACCTAATTTTCGAGGCCTTCGAAGCACAATTCATGACTCATAGAAAACACGATAATTTTCTTTTTCTTTTTTTTTTCTTTTTTTTGTGAAATAAAAGTGATGTATTTAACACATAAGTTCATACATATATGTACATTATATTAAAGTAGGGTTCATACAAACATAGTTTTAAACACAAATAAGGAACAAACTCAAAAACATTTCAAAATAGAATAAGTTTGAGGACGAGTGGTTGATCTATGGTTATGCTCCAAATTTTACTCTCATCCCCGACCAGCTCATAATAACCTGAAAAACATAGAAAACATGGAGTGAGTATAAAAACCTAGTAAGTAGCCTACATGTACGCTCTTAACTGCATCCTTAAGCTAAGGTACTCTAAGTTATTGAGTATCCAAGGACTTAATATATAAAACTTCTCTTGGTCCATATCACATGGTCAACCCGAAAACTTCTCCTAAAGTGGCCTTTAAATCACTCACCATGAAAGACCGACATGGTCACATGTATGGTGCAACTTGATCATGACATTCCGCTAATAGTACCTGATGTCGGACATCTCATTTAGGTGAGGGAAGAGAGTAATCATGATGTCCTGCTCATAAAACATGGTGTAGGGGCATTCCACCTAAAAGAGGAATTAGGGTCTCATAACACACTGCGTGGTAGGAGATACGGGTCACTTTAGGACATAGTACCCAGCTCCTAGGATATGCTCTCGGTGCATAGCTCATTAATAACCCTAAGTTCACTTGAAATTCATGTCATACCCTGATATATGTATAGCTTAAGGTAGCCTTAAGCATTTCTAGGAGGAATACAATAATTTTTCTACTTAAACCATGGTTCAAGGCCCCAAACGTGTCCAACGGTCATGAAAATTTACTAGTATTTTGATAGTCATGATTTAAGGTCGTGTATGAAGTTTTGAATTGTATAGAGGTCATTAAGGTCGTGTACAATAGGCGTCATAGTCTAGGGACATTATGGTCATTTTACACCATCTTCTGGCTTAGCTAGTTAACCTTATTCAATGACCAAAAATATTTAGATATACCTTTAATTTATCATATTATACTCAGATTTAAAATTTCACAGGCAAAAGAGTTCATTTAGTCTGTTATTTTGACATTTCTTGATTCTTAAGCAAAATGCTTGGTTCGAATCCTTAACTCACGGTTCTTAGTGTTTTCCTTTCACATTTCCTTATATCATACTTAACTTAAGACTCATATGAAATCCAAGTGATTTTGTTCAAGTTGGCTACTTATCTCTTGTCAAGTGTCGAGGGTCTCGTTTCTCGAGCCTTCAGTACTCGATTTCTCCAAATTTTCTTTGAGAGCTTCCTTAACAACTAGTTTTTGGAACAATTGAGAATTTTATGAGGCTGACATGGTCGATGCAGTTAAACTAGACTTTACAGATTCTAAGACGTCAATTTGTTGGCTGGTGACTTCGGTGCTAGTATCGATGTCGATAACGATACCAAAATCTCCATCTTATCAATGCATCGAAATCTATAAATGGTGAATTTTTCATTCATAAATTATTTCCTTGATATTTCAAACATCATTCATGATATTTGAGCTCAACAAATTATTACAAAATCCGGTAGTTTCAAATGGAAAAATGATGCTCTTCTTCTTACCCAAAAACTTTTGTTACATAAAAAAATTACCTAAATATCGCTATGCACTCAATACATCGATTACACCGTATCTCCAAGCTCAACGGATCTAAATTAAATTGTATCTCTACACTCAAATTAACGGTAAGATGTAAAATGACAAAGAAAAACACAGAATCAACTCGTGTTTTTTTCTTGTTGTAATGATTTAGTTCCAAATCGTGTTCGTTTTTATCTGGCTTTATGTTGCTTGACCTACGAGAGTAGTTTCGGACAAGTTTCCGCTTTCGAGAAATGCACTGGTTAATGGCTGCTGCAATCAAAGGAAGATTTTAGTATATCTCATGAATGATGTTTGATGAAAACATATAAAAGAAAAGTTTAGGGAGACATTCAAAGAAGGTTTCAAAAGTTTATCAAATGCCACAACATCAAAGAATACTTGCAACGTTTCTTCTGAAATGCATACAAATATATGAAGTGGGAACAATGGATTGAAAAAACGTCAACATGTCACGGACTAAGTTCGGTTTTGAAAAGGAAAAATAGCACTACACACGTAGAGAGGAGAAGAAAAGTTGATCAAGGAATTAGAGGTTTTCATATGACCCGATAACCCGACCAACCTGGACTATCCAACTAAACTATAAAGGTTGGGTTGGGTTAGATCTTTTGTTTTTCGGTTTGGGTTGGGTTGAATTTTTTGAAAGCCAAAAATTTGACTTAGTTCGTGGGTTGACATTTTTTTGGTCGGGTCAACCCGACCAACCTGAAAATAGGGTTACAACCCAACCCTACTTTTAAGATTGTTACGAAGATCAAGAATATTTGATGTCTGTAACCAATGTTAATGATGTGTTGTGACTTGTGAATTTTTGATATTTGAGTTTTAAGAGTTTTTTTTGTTGCTAATGTAACATGTGGTGTGGATAAATACAATTTTTTAAAATAATTAAAAAAAAAAACAACCCGAGAACCCAACCCGAAAATAAAGGGTTGCATTGGGTTGGGTTGTAAATTCTATTCAGGTTGCTTGATTCACCAACCCAACCATTCTATAGAGTCAGCACCGTGTACAAACATTCACTATCCTCTACGACCTAAGCATGTCATGCAACGTCGTATACTTCTTTTGAAATTAAAGGCAATTCCAACAAATATACACCGACTCTTGTAACATGTTTGACATCCCTTCTGTTCTTCCTTAGAAAAAGTTGTATGTGTGAGATCCGACATCAGTTGAAAAGGGGAACGAAACATTCTTTATAAAGGTGTGGAAACCTCTCCCTAGCAGACATATTTTAAAAACCTCGAGGGGAAGTCCGAAAGTGAAAGCCTAAAGAAGACAATATCCGCTGCTAGCGACAGGCTTGGGCTATGACAATATGAGATCATATAACCTAGAACAAGTCAAACCTAGTACCTCTAACGGTAGAATTCTTAGCGTTGGCTACCATTGGCACGCCCAACTGACCGATTTTGTTCATGTTCATTTGATTAGAAACTCCCATCAACAATAAACTATTAAATTTTGAAGATATTTCAAAAGTTCACCAAGAACGTTAAAATCATAAGTAGACTGAAAAAAACATAATTTAAAATACCTCTCTGTCATAAGAAGATCCAGAAAGAAAAAATGGCTCTTTTTCCCTAATTCCTCCGTTACTTTCAATCAATCTCTCCAAAACCTGCCAAGAGGAAGGCGAGTCACAAACATACCAATATAAAGTATCACCCGTGTCGTCCAGAGCGACCATTTCGAGCTGAAAGGTATGGAATCTAATGGATCGAGAACCCATATCAAATAGGATTTAAAATATTAAAAGAACGAGCACTTGCCTTCCCAGTAAGAATTTCGAACTCGAGTAATTCTTCGACGAACTTTTCAAGAACTTGACGGTTTTTCTCCATCATTTCCTTTGCTCTACAATATGCTAAATCATAGATCTAGAAAAGCAAAGTGAGGAAGGTCTATTAAATAATCTTAAGCCAACAAAGTAAATTTGAGGCGCAAAATATACCTTCTCAACTTTAGTTGCCACTTCATATTCATAGTTGTCCCCCATACTCAAAAAAGAAACCTATGTCATTGCCAAAGTGTGTGATATCACTAAATGAGAGCCTTATAAAGCCGCTTGAGCATATAGTATATAACAATGTGAAGTTCATTGAGCATATTACAAATAACGATGATAGAGTGGACTTTTGTAACGGCACAAGCCCACCGTTAGCAGATATTGTCCTATTTGGGTTTTTCCTTTTGGGCTTCCCCTCAAGGTTTTTGAAATGCGTCTGCTAGGGAGAGGTTTCCACACTCTTATAAAGAATGCTTCGTTTTGTTCTCCTCCCCAACCGACGTGGGATCTCACAATCCACCCCCCTCAAGGGCCAAGGTCCTCGTTGGCACTCATTCCCTTCTCCAATCAATGTGGGACCCCCAAATCCACCCCTTTCAGGACCCAACGATCTTGCTGGCACACCGCCTCGTGCCCACCCCCTTCGGGGCTTAACCTCCTCACTGGCACATTGCCTAGTGTCTGGCTCTGATACCATTTGTAATGGCTCAAGCCCACCGCTGGTAAATATTGTCTTCTTTGGGCTTTCCCTTTTGGGTTTCCCCTCAAGGTTTTTGAAATGCGTCTGCTAAGGAGAGGTCTCCACACTCTTATAAAGAATGCTTCGTTTCGTTCTCCTCCCCAACCGATGTGGAATCTCACAATCCACCACCCTCAGGGCCAGCGTCCTCGCTGGCACTCATTCATGTGGGACCTCCCAATCCACCCCTTCAGGATCCAATGACCTTGTTGGCACACCACCTCGTGTCCTAACCTCCTCATTGGCACATCGCCTGGTGTCTGGCTCTGATACCATTTGTAATGGCTCAAGCCCACTGCTAGCAAATATGGTCTTTTTTGGGCTTTCCTTTTCGGGCTTCCCCTCAAGGTTTTTAAAACTCGTCTGTTGGGGAGAGGTTTCCACACCCTTACAAAGAATGCTTCGTTTCATTCTCCTCCCCAACCGATGTGGACTCTCACAACTTTGGAACAAGAAAAGTAACAAAATTTATGTATATCACAAAGGAATGTGGTGTTGAAATCTACCACAGATCAGATTTGGACATGGGAAAAAAAGTATACCGCATTGTTTGTGCAGTAAATTGCTGGATTATCATCTGGCCCCCACCCATACTGAACCACCATTCTCGTTGCAATCTACCACAGATCAGATTTGGAAAGAGGTGTAATGTAAAAGTTAGATAGCATATAAGATCATTGACAAACTATGTTAGATAGCTCTATGAAACTAACCTCTTGTGCCTGCTTTAATTCAGATGAAGATAGGAGATTTTCTTCTCCAAAAGGAAGTAGCATTTGAGATGCAACATATGAACCAAAGCAAAAAACAAGCTTCTTTTCAAGGTACGATCTTGATTCCGAATTCCCATTTATCGAGCCTTCATTTTTCCGTTTACTGATCTTTGTACATCCAATACCCTACGAATAAGGCACGAGTTCAAATGCAATAAAATCGACACGATGGTGTTCCAATGAAACAGAGAACTTATCATATATTTTACCCAAAAGTGTAAGAGTAATGTGACCATACTAGCACAATACTACAAATCTCTTTATTATTACCAGAAGAACTTGTTAGCACTTCGGGATAGGAAAATGCCTAACCTGCCACGATAACGGCTCAAGCCACAGATTATCCACGACATCGAAATTTGGTAACAGAAGGGCGATAAGACCACGACCAGCTGCCCAAACAGCATGCGGAAACTTCGTCTCCCTCGTCCACTACATAATAGACCTCGATTGATTAGTCCATATTAAAATGGCTTACAAAATTAACGAACTAAACTTATAATTGAAAAGTGATTCTTAAATACTTGAAAACTTGTAGAAGACGAGTAATGAATGACAGCCGAAACTATCAAAAATACTAAATCGACAACTTTAAGCTAATGATAACGAACTAACGTAGGTAAAAACGTGAACGTTAACGTGAAGTAGTTTCTTACATCGAGAGGAGGATTGAGGAGTTCAATCCCATTGCTTATTTGGCCATATGGTTCCATCAGATCAACCACATTTTGAAGATCTTCTTTAGACAGTGTTAACCCCAGATGATTCACCAACATTTTGTTTAGGTTTTTTACTGTTCTGGTTTTCAGCACCCACTTGGGAACCATACCATTGAAAGTCTGTCAACAAAGATTTTCCACAGATCAATTAAGGATTATTTACATGAATCAATTACACCAAAAAAACAAAAAAAAATAGGCTAAACAGAATCAACCAATCTGGATTGGAGACGCTGCAAAACAGGCGAACCAGAAAACCCAGAACCGACTAGAACAACAATGCCAAAAAGATCATGGAGAGGAGTAAACGACGCATACAAGGCATACTGTTTTAATTAACATCGACATGGTGATTGGAACTCGTAGGATATAGACAACTACCTATGTATTTATTTTTCAGTGGTTATAGATGAAATTAGGATGGAAAGCATATTTGACAAGAAAAAACTTCGTTCTTTTTCGTTGTTTTGTCTAAAATTAACAGTATCTAGTTAATTCTAGATCATTATGTTAATCTAATATTGCAAGGAAGAGGAGTAACGACCCAGGCCCACCGCTAGCATATATTGTTCTTTTTGGGGTTTCCCTTTCGGGCTTCCCCTCAAGGCTTTAAAACATGTCTGCTAGGGAAATGTTTCCACACCCTTATAAAGGGTGTTTCTTTCGTTCTCCTCTCCAACCAATGTAATCACAATCCACCCCCTCAAGGGCCCAGCATCCTCGCTGGCACTCGTTCCTTTCTCCAATCGATGTGGGACCCCCACCAAATCCACCCCCTTTTGGGGTCCAACATCCTTATCGGCACACCTCCTCATGTATACCCCCTTTGGGCGAACAGCCTCCTCGCTGGCACATCGCCCAGTGTCTGGCTCTGATATCATTTGTAACAAGGCCCACCGCTAGCAGACATTGTCCTCTTTGGGCTTTCCTTTTCGAGCTTCCCCAAAAGGCTTTAAAACGCATCTGCTAGGGAAAGGTTTCCACACCCTAATAAAAGGTGTTTCGTTTTCCTCCCCAACCAATGTGGGATATCTCAACAGGAATCTAGAAAGGTTATCAAACAACTCGTTTTCAAATTCAGAAACCAAACTTTCATTACGAAAAAAATGAAATAGTAAAAGAAAAAAGAAAATTCATACAGAAGTCTAAACCAACCAAAAGGGGCTCCAATCCAGCAGAATAACATAACTAATAATTGCAAAAAGACGCCTATAAAGAGTTGTTAAAAATCAATGGTATCCCAAATTTCCTTCCAACCTCTCTAAAAAGCATATTATCTCTCAAACCAAATACCTCACAAAACGGCAAAGAAACAAGCCTGCTACAGACTTCTACCCCTATCCCAAAAGGGGGTACAATAAAACCTCCTCCAACATCGTCGGGAGATCTCTGTTGCATGTCAAAGAAACTGAGGACTCCAAAAGGTGAAACCATGATGACTCCGCGAATTAAACATTTAAAAGAATCGATCAATATCTTCCGACTCAATTCTACAAAGGATGCACCACTTAGACCCAAAAAAGGAGGAGGAGCACCTCTAAATGTGATCTAAGGAATTGACTTCCCAGGCAAGATATGCTAAGCAAATAACTGGCCTTCTAGAGCAAAGAAAACAAAGGGGCATCAGGGGAAGCGAAGGAACACTCAAGCGATAGAAAAGAGAGCTACAAGACGAACCCCCCCAAGCTTGGGACCAGACACAAATGTCACTCCTCCCCATGACGAGTCAAGGGGTCTGGAATCCCTCGAAAGGCTTCAAAACCCAAAGTCCAGAGTCTCTTCTCGATCAGTGAGGGGGCTGCGAAAACCCAAGGAAAGCAAGGAAGAGTTATCAAAAGAGGGCAAAACAAAGAATACCCTCCAAATAAACCTTTTCCCTATGTGAGTTTCCAATAGCACCATTAACACTTCTTCATTCTGAAAAGATAACCTTTTTGCTAACCTCAAAAAATAAAGAAACATTTTTCCATAATGATGTGGCACACAATGACAGCCTATTACGATTTTAAAACACAAGCACTAGTGAGTGAGAAAAATTAATAAATTCGTCTCTGGCAATAATAACAATAAGAAGAAACTTATTTTAATGAGCAAAGCAGTATTTCTTACAGCAAACCAGCTACAGTAGTCCATCAGTTCATCAGTGTCGAGGAATTTGGTTCGAAAAGCACTTCCTTCCAAAGCAAGCGGGACAAGTTTTAGTTCCAAAGGTCGTAAAAGGGATGTCTTCTCAGCAACCTAGAAGCAAAATATCCAAATAAGTGACAAAAAAATTAAATTAAAGTGTAATTAAGAAGAAAAACAATCCATGAGATTAGTCGAAGTGCGTATAAAATGATACATATCCAAAAACTCATGGATATCAGAAACTGAAGAAGAAAATAGAGAATGTTTAGAAGGATCTTATTATTGTATGCATTTTGAATACTAGAGCCTTTATACGCATTCACAAACATGTTTATTCAATCAATCTCTTTTTTTAACAAGAAAAGTTAATGGAAAAACATCTCCCAATAGGGTTGAGAAGAAAAGAAACTGCATTCTTTTTAGTAAAAGGCCTAATAATCGTAGGATATTTGTCTAATCCCATTAAATAACGAGAGTAGTTGACCTCCCTAATTTATCTGATTGGATTTATTTAGATTTAGTTACCTAGCATGTAGCTAGTATCAAGGATTATTATATTGGTTGGATGAGCTTTTCTATTCTAGAAAATCTGACTAAAACCAAACTCTAACTCAATCGGTGAAGCCTTCATAGCCGCCGATCATCCATCATATAGAAGAGATTAAACTCTGATAGTGCATCAAACTATGTAATGACAACTAAAGTCAAATTACTAACAAGAAACCACTAGAATCCGACCATTAAAAGTATCTCTTGAATAAGCAAATATCATAAGCAAACAATAAACAAGTTTCATGACCTTCATTATCAACAAGAATCGTCCTTAAAGTTCACTGGTGTCAGGCATCATATGAAATATCAGTACAAACACTTGCCATATTACGCACAAAAGAAGGATGGATATAAATTACCTTTTTCCAATCTACGTAATCAATGAGCTCCTCGTCCATGGATTCTTTAGCAGCAATTTGTAGGATCTTCTCTCTTTCAGATTGAGTTAGTCTTTGAAGATGAAATACTCGATCCATCCGCCCAGGCCGCTGTAGAGCATCATCAATTTGCTTCAAATTCCGAGTGGTAGCCATCAAAACTACTCCATCTTGTTTCTCAAACCTACACATAGATGCACAACATGCTGTAAGAGGAAATAATGTGACCTGTACTAGTGTAGCACTAAATCTAGTAAAATTCTTGGAAAATTCTATTAAGCAAAACAGAAACTTCACTTTCCAATGGCCAAGACATCAAATCCAACCAAGGAAAAGAAAAATATTATGCCAAATTCTGAAGATAACCCACCCTCAAGTTTAGGTAGTCAAACGACAGTAGTCGGGAGCATCATATGCAGTATGGTCCAGCACTAAGGTCAGAGACGTTGAAGGTGGGAGCATTAGGAAGAACCATATCTTTTTATGATAGGGAAGGGGCAATTTTCTTTGAATGGTGCTTGCTGTTAGCACGGTTCTTAACTTGTAAAACAAAATGAGTGTTGAAATTACAATTTAGTGGATTGTTTATCGTAAAAGGAAAACCTATCGTTTTATGGAGGATTTTGTGTCTCACTTTTGAGGTTGTGACTGCATAGAATATACATTAAAGCGCTCAGTAAAAGGAAAACCTACAAGCTGACCCAATTTTTCCTTGTTTACAAATAGAATTATCTAGAACGACTTCGCTTCATTTTATTTCTCCTGTACCATTTTTCCGTGTTTACAAATAGAATTCAAGGATAGATCTTGTTGTGTTCAAAACATTAAGAGGATAGAACATTGGATGGTCAAATTAATTAAAAGAAATTTAAGCTTACCCATCAAGCTCCACAAGAAGTTGGTTAATGAAAGCTTCGTGATCCTGTTCTTTGGTATGAATATACTTGCCACGAACTCCAGCAAAGATGTCAAAATCCTCCACAAATATGATCACAGGTGCCTAGAGATATCACTCTAGAACTATAATTAGAAACGGAAGATTGCAAAAATTAACCATCTAATTTCTTCTAGCATAAAAACCAACAAAATATTTGCAGGAAAAACTTTCACAGTAATACAACTAGAAAGAAACAACAACGAATGTGTATATTAAGTAAGATTGAATGCGAAATTGGACATCGAATCTCTTCAATCAAAACATCAAAATAAAGGCTAAGAACCATGGGTTTCGAGAAAAAGAGTCTGATGGAAGAGGGAAGAGGTTTAACAACTGAGAGCAATCCTTTCTGCAAATTAGATCTAAAGTCAGATTCAAAAAAGGCGAGAAATGAGAACCAACTCAAATATGCCCAACCGCACATAAATCCGAACCCCTAAAATAAGCATCCCTGTAATATTCCAAAATAGTCTTCATAAAAACAACCGACGATCTTTGAATTCCAAAATGAATAAAAAATAGAAACTGAAAATGATCTTCAAGACAACATGGAAAAAACAGTCTAAATAGGTGAGTGATACACAATTAGAACTTAATTTATGGTGACTGAGGAGTGAGTTCTTTCATTTGTAATTCACAAACCTCATTAAGGAATTGAATGCAGGAGGAATGGAAGGATACATTAGAACGATGCTCATAATTATGAAACTTCAACGGTTTTATTTTAATCAAGAACCGAAAAAAGACTTTCAAATGCCTCTGTAAAAGAGTCTTCGACAGAAAATATATCGATTTATATTAACTAAATGTGCTTCAAATTCCTCATTACTCATACTAACATCAGATGCTTCAATTTGATATCCTAAACTGAAATAAGGATTCTCTCTCCTGTTTATATCAAAATCTTCTAGCCTTAAACTCAATATCAGTAGTTTGACATTTTCTTCTTGGAGACCAAGGAGGCCTTTGGTCTATTGACCTTGTTGTAACCTTGATTTCTACGAGCATTGCAGCCGTTTTGTATATTTTTCTTGATGGCAAGGTCAGAGGTGGGTTCATGATTTTCTTCGGAAGAATGTAGTAGCTTTCAATACTATGTGAATGGTAGAGGCCTTTTCCATAGCATTGGTTTTGTTTGCAATCTCACCAAGCCTTTCAAACGATAATATTGAAAATGTTCTTTGTTCTATCAATATTTAATTTTCATGGTTAAATCTCTATATAGGTGTATTAGTTGTTTTGCATTTTTTCTTTCTTTTTTACTTCCTTTGGGAGTTCGAATCCGTTGAACATTTATTCCTTTTCATTATTTGAATAAGAAATTGTTTCTAGTTAAAAATAAAAATAAAAAAAGCGAGCTAAGGATCAAGAGAACAACCAAATCTCTTGCGGTTTGGAATAACTCCCGAACATTGGATGCACTTTGCCCAACCCATAGTCCAGGCTCTAATTCTTGCGCTTGAACCGTCACAACTGGTACTTTTGCTTCTGCAGCTATGGCCATTGCAAGAGATGTCTTTCCTGTTCCTCTCTCACCAACAATTAAGACCCCCTGCAATAAGACGCGGACGCCATGAGTAGAAACATAAAAATTGTTTTAGCAACCACAGCAACCTAGCGTCTGGTATCCGAAGACGGAAGGAAATCTCATTGATATAACATTACAGAAATGCAAAACAAGTCACGGCTCAGTGTATTATTTGTTGAAACCTTGTATCTAAAATTCCTATGCAGAGACTTAAGAGAACATTTCATTGAAGATAATGAAATTACAAAGCTAAGCCATAAGACATTCAAAATCACTCACTCACTGTAGACAGGATGGAAAAATTACCACAACGAAATAATAATAAATACACAATAAAACCCTTAGATTTGAGGCACCAGGTGAAAGCTGAAAATACAACAAAATCTCATACAGAATCATTGTTCGTCTTTTCTGTTTTGATCATTTCCTTTCGCTCCAATTCAATTTGCCAAAACAGAGCACCACAAACATGTAACCTTTAGACTTTCTTTTCCTAAGACCAATGACCAAAAAAGCATGCACGATAAATTGACCAACAATACCAGGATGTGGGGAAGGATGAAAATTAAACACATCTAACAAGTCTACTCAAAGTCTCCAAGTGAATGAGATTTAAAAGGAAAAAACTGATGGCTAGATCCTGATGGATGCATTTTACGTTTGAAGGTTGAAAAAGATATCAATCATATCTTCCTTTATGTCAGAACAGCAGAAATGTTTCAGCAGCATTGCTCAGATAGCATGGTCTTTTAATCTTAAAGGATTAGTTTCGTAGCAATGAGATGAGAAGGGTTCATGAAGAAATCGGGAGTTGAAAAAACTTGTATCGAGCTGCCCAATAAGCTTGATTCTACGTAAAATTTGGTAAGAGATCTAGAGAACTTTTAACTCAAAATTATGAAGGTCCATACAAATTTGTCCTTTCGAAACTATTTCTTAATCTTGAGGGGAAGAAAATGAAGAGTTTTCATCTAGGAATCGGGGTGAGGTAAGGGTGAGATCACCCCAACCAATAAAAATTTTCTGGGTTTTACTCCGGTGAGGATAACGCTTTCTGGCAATATTCCACAGCTTATAACTTCGACTACAGTCCACGGCAAGGTAAAAACTCAGTCTCAAACTCTTCCTTGCAACTCCATCTTTTAAGTTTCATGAAGATATCGAAGGCTAAAAGTCATTGTATCATGCTGTAGAGACTGAGTTTCAAAGCAAGATGAACGTGGTTTTCGCATATTGTTCCTCTTGGTCGGTTCAATTGAACCGGTCATGCCAGCCCAAACCTAGCCCAACCTCAATTTTTCATCAAATTGAACCCCTTCCAGACCTGTTTTCATGAAATTCTCTTTGGTTCTTGAAAATAGACTCAAAGATGGACCTACCAAAGAAAATTTGGAACAATCCACATACCGAAAACTCAAGAGTCGAGGACTCGAACGTAAAACATACCCGAGGTTTTTAGACTACATCCCTTTAGGTCAGAACCAAGACCAAGGCCCTTGAGCTAGACCATGACAAGAACTCAAAACTTAAGAACATAACCTGGAGGCCTAAGTTCCCAGGATAAGAACAAGAACATGACAAGAAAGAGTGTAGTACCTTAGCACACACCAATGCACGATTAAGAACCTACAAGTAGGCAACTTACTAAGTCTTTATACTCATTAAAGTTCTCTCATGTTTTTCTAGGTGACAAGAAGAAACCGGTCAAGGATGGAAGCAGATCTGGAACAAGTGTCATACAAAGCCACACCATGTTTCAACCAATTTAATATTTTAAGATGTTTTGTTTACTGGACCCAATGTATTCCAACTCATATACTCTATTTTGGACTTGTAATTAAAATGAACCGCATATCTACCATCCGTTAAACATACCCGAGGGGCACGAGCACCCATTTCTTGAAACGCACGAGGATTTTGTAGAAATGCCACAACTTCATTGATCTCCTCTCTCATCGACTCAACACTAGCAAAATCTTTTAAAGGTATTGGTGGATTTTTCACCCTCTGAAAACCACAAGCGGATCATCAATATATCTAAGCAGTTCCTTATGAGAAGAAAAGCAGTAAAAACTTTAGCATTTGACTCTAACCTTCATTCTATCAAATGCACGAGTAATTGGGTCGACACCAGCCCGCTTCTTACGTTTGATTTTCTTCATCTTATAATTAAGATATGCTTTCTGCAGAATAGCACTGAATTAGAATTGTCAACCAAGTGTCCAAACATGAGCATGAAATGATAGTGGCAATGCAATATTGGCACCATGCATGATGAAAAATGCATCAGAAAGGAAATTTACAGGTCTACATGTTGCCTTAAGCAACACCATGTCAGATCATAAGCACCATATCTATGGCTAACAAGCAATAAGGAGTAGTAAATTACCAGTCTCCTAAACTTCCGCAAATTTGGATTCCTACGAACTGGTCCAAAGCCAATAAGCCTTGGCACTTTTCGCTTTACGAACGAGAAGATATGAAACAAACAATATAGGTATATAGCACTTCTAATCATAAACAAAACAACCCACTGGAGAGTATCTTTTCTTTTAGCTTTAAACCTCATTTCTGTCTCAGTTTGCCATTTCAAGTACCACGTAGAATCAACGATTTGATCGCTTTCCACTGGCCATGCCATCCCTAACAGGAGTCTTAACTGTCATAGAATAATAATAATTGGAAACACAAAACAAAAACAAAAACAAATGTCTTGAATAAAAAGTAGTCTACAACAATTAAAATGGAAGAGCTGATGATACCTGATAAGGGACTAAAAACTCGACAACGGGAAATACGATCACCATTAGGACATCATCGTTTACATCTTTTATTTTCTTGAAAGCCCAACTTCTACAATATGACACAACACTCGTCTTCCACAATGCATTCAAGAAACTGTAAGGCAACCTTATGCTCAGGATGAACTGTTGATAGATATCCAACTCCGAGAATGGTATCCGCATCAGGTGAATTGTAGTTGGTATACCACAGGCAAGCATTTTCATGTATAGCCCATCAAAACCTCCAAAATCTTCAAATAAAATTTCAAATTCCTGAAGAAGATTGCAGAATTAGAATT
Organism: Cucurbita maxima; assembly: GCF_002738345.1. Lineage (NCBI taxonomy): Eukaryota > Viridiplantae > Streptophyta > Magnoliopsida > Cucurbitales > Cucurbitaceae > Cucurbita > Cucurbita maxima. The sequence continues at coordinate 866,434 of NW_019272026.1, read as the reverse complement.
GAATAGAAATACGTTAGAAATAAAGAAACCATAATGTATCTGTGGATTGCCTTAATGTCCAAGAAAAACTCCTTCTCATCCCCCTTTAGTGTAACATACATGGCACCCCAATCATGGCGTATTCGGGCATGATCTACTAGCCTTTTGGTCACGGCATAGGGAACAGCCACCGGATCAATTTCCCACCGTTCCTTTTCTTCGTTGTACCAAGTATTTGCTACAACTCTATCTCGGTCTAGAAGAATACGTTCCTGCAATTAGAATATAGCTGCTTACTTGCAGGGGTAATAGAGTTTACCATAAATGTTAAGTGTAGCTAAGTTTGAATAAAATATTTACCGAAGAAATGACAACATAAAGTTCTGTTATGAAATACAAAGATCCGAAGCACGTCGATTAAGTATATGATTTAACAGTACCTGTCTCTGGGCCACATATTTTTTACCAAATTCCTCATTTTCTAATAGGTTTCTTTTCAAATCTGCCTTAGCTTCTTCACGCCACTTCTTCCAGCCATGGAATAACTGGAGACTAATAGCTTTAGGAACCACAACTTCCTTATCACCAAACATCCACTTCATTTCAACTTCTGGAAAACCCTTCACAACCTCACCCTCTGGGGTGTTAACAACATAACGTTTTTCATCACCAAACTTCTTCATTTTCTTTCTCACATGAGCCTCCATGTTCTTCTGCAGCACCCTAGAATCTTTAAGACCTTGACTTATACGACAAGCAAAATCAACTGCTTCTTGATCTAAAAAATTTCCAAGACTGACTCCTTCCACGACAGCTGGAAGAATATTTTGCTCCAACGTTTTTCTTTGCATATTTTCCAAATCTTTTTGAATATAATCTTTAGACAGCTTTGTAAGAGATTGTTCTGGCGCTCTGCAACGAAGAAGCAAAAACTGATAATAAATTTTAACTCTTTTATTTTTATTTTCAAAGAGTTACATCAAGGGGAAACATAAGCCTCCTAACCTTCAAAAAAAAAAAAAAAATTCAAATCATGTGACAAGGATCAACAAGAAAAAAACACAAATTATCATATAAATATAGCATGTTAGATGGCTAAAAATCATGGAGAATGTTTAATGGTACATGCAGTACCATATGGCTAAATATAAATCATTTACAATGAGAAGGAGCATTGTGAATTCAAAAACAATAAATTTCCTGTGCAATTTTTCCTAAAATTTTTGCACTGTATGCGAACTTTTCTGAGAATTTTTGCAATAGCGAAGGGTTAAATTTTTGCTGTCAAATTTCCTATCCCCAAACTACCCTCTGTTGAGGATTGTTGGGAGGGAGTCCCACATTGACTAATTTAGGGAATGATCATGGGTTTATACGTAGGGAGTACATCTTCATTGGTATGAGGCCCTTTGGGGAAGCCCAAAGCACAGCCATGATAGCTTATGCTTTAAGTGGACAATATCATACCACCGTGGAGAGTCGTGATTCCTAACATGGTATTAAAGTCATGCCCTAAACTTAATCATGTCAATAGAATCCTCAAATGTCGAACAAAGAATTGTGAGCCTCGAAGGTGTAGTCAAAAGTGACTAAAGTGTTGAACAAAGGGTGTACTTTGTTCGAGGGCTCTAGAGAATGAGTCGAGCCTCAATTAAGGGGAGGCTGTTCGAGGGCTCCTCAAATGTCGAACAAAGAATTGTGAGTCTCAAAGGTGTAGTCAAAAGTGACTAAAGTGTCGAACAAAGGGTGTACTTTGTTCGAGGGCTCTAGAGAAAGATTCGATCTCGATTAAGGGGAGGCTGTTCGGGGCTTCATAGGCCTCAAGGAGGCTCTATGGTGTACTTTGTTCGAGGGGAGAATTGTTGAGAATTGTTGGGAGGGAGTCCCACATTGGCTAATTTTGGGGAAGCTCAAAGCAAAGTCATGAGAGTTTATGCTCAAAGTGGACAATATCATACCATTGTGAGAGTCGTGATTCCTAACACCCTCCTCTATAGCTTTCAATACACCATTTCAATGGATTAAATGAGACCCACCACCCTTCTTCAATTCACAAAAAAGTCTCATGATCTTCTGATTCTTTTCTAATTGAGCTTTAATCCAATCGAGAATCCTAAGCAGAAAATGATAATGAAACAGGATTCCACTCAAAACCAGCTGTATTGACATTTTTTTAAAACTTTCATTAAGATCACATGAAAGAATAGAAGGAGACTTAAAGGATAATTACAAAAAGTATTTATACGTGGAGGCCAAACGAGAAGTGTGAAATCTAACAAGGGCCACACATCTCTCCGAGCCCTCTAAAATGTATTTGTTTCTTTCTCCCCCAAAGACCCCATAAAATAGCACAAAATCTAGCCAACCACAAAAGGCAGCTATTTTCATGAAAGAGGGATGAAGAAGAAGCTCCTCCACCATGAAAGCTATACCCTCTAGGTCGGGCCAGGCTAAAGTTGAATGTCTAAAAAAAAGCTACACACACTACCTAGCAAACGCACAAGACAAAAGTAGATAATTCGAATCCTCAGACCTCGGAGGAGGATACAACACTTGGGCACTATCAAATTGGTCGAAGTCCACGAAACACAATCCAAGTTATGAACTCGGCCAAGTGTCATGGAGGAACTTCTAAATAAAAAATTTAACCTTCTTTGAAATTTTGATCTTCCAAAGTGCGAAGAAGATGGGGGGCTCGATGAGGAGCTTGCCCGATACTAAAGGAAAGGGCTACACGAAAACTCTATAGAAGGATTAGGGTTCAAAAGACAAAAGCCTCCCAATGGAGCTACAAGATCAATCAACTCTCCATCAAAAAGCGGTCAACGAAAACCAAGAGAAATTGGCAAAGAGCTTTCAAAAGAGGGAAATATGAAAAACACAAAGTGCAACTATATGGTAGAAATATGTTAAAGGCAAGGAAACAAAAAATAGAGGGGCCTATCTCTCAACCATTTATTAAGTATTCGCCCCATCGCCACCAGAAAAATGAATAAACACTAAGATAAAAAAAAAGGTAACCCATTAGCAACAGCTTTCCACATGTATATGGTAATACCTCTCGAGATCCCCTTCGAAAGCTACTCAAAGGGATGGGACCTGTTATTGCTCACAATAATCTTATGCCATAAAGTATCGACTTTCGAGGAAAATGCCACAGCCACTTAAGCTCATTAAGTGCCTTTAAGTTCCCTAGCCCTCCACTAATGAAAGAATCTCAGGCCTTATTGTATTCCTCTAGATTCACCATGAATCAAACCAAGAAAATTCATTGTCTTATAAAAAAAATCGAACTTTAAAGATGACATCGTCTTTCTTCTCAAACATATGTTCTTCTAAAAGTCTTAGGAGCTATTAGAAAGCTGAAAATATGCAGAAAAAATTAAAGGTCCGCTCATCCAACATCCCGATGAGGAAGAAAAAATGCAATAAGAGAATATCGAGTAAAATTAGACTAAAGATGCGGAACGATTTGGTCCATGACATGTTTTTGTTTAAGAGATCAGAATATCGAAGTAACCAGTACAAATTACATCACACATTCAACACATGAGTTCTTTGAAAGCATTAAAGGGACAACAATGGCATTAAGTTAAGGTTGTGCTTGTACCTATCAGTACCATTCTCTCTAGCCCTCATTTCCCGGGAAAACCCATTCACCAGTTCGTTGCATTCCCGCTCGATGAAGCCTAGCTCCCTCACCCCAAAGCTCAGCGCAACGGTCTCTTCCCTCAAAATACTTTCCTCAATCTCTCCTACTTTCTCCCACTTCTCATTATACTCAACCTCCAACCTTCTCAATATCTGCTCCAACCTGTCCATCCTCTTCCTCGCCTCCTCCCCAACACTAACCCCCTCAGCCACCAACCTCTCGTACTCCTCCTTAGCTATCACCACTTCATCAACAACCTTCTCCAATCTCTTTTCCAAAGCCCTCTTCTCCCTCTCTAGTTCCCTTACTTGTGTACGAAGCTCACTCATAATCCCATTTACCAATTCCTCTTTCTTCAACTTCACAGCCTTCAATGCCTCCTCCACCTTTGCTACACTAGAATTACCCTTTCTAGTCTCTTCTATACTCCTCAATACACCCGACACCATCTCGAGCAACTGCCTCGTGCAGTCCGAGTACTTATGACCCCTCAAGTTCGATCCATCCTCCTTACCATGAGTTTTCTGACCCAAAACCGTCTCCCCAATTACCTGAGCTGCCATTGCAGGAGCTTTCACTGTCCTAAAAGGAAAAAATCCAACAGCAATACAGAATAATGTGTACACAATTGGCTTAGCAATACAATTGAGCATAAACCCATCATTCTTCTTATCATGTACAGGCAAACTAACAAAATTTGAGATACTAAGGTCCTCCAAAATCGATTCTTCAGCTTCTTGTAAAGCGTTCGAGCTTCTGGGCACTCTTGGAATGCCAAGTAATTGTACCCGGTTCCCATTTGAGACGGAATTAACGCACTTCCTCGTGAAAATGAAGTTCCATCTCCGGGTGCTGGTCCGGCACCTGGTTCTTATGGGTGTAGAGGGTTGGAGACAATGTGGGGCTGGGAATTGAGAAAGGGGTTTATTGGGGAATGGGAGTGAAGCAAAAATTACGTCCATAAGGATGGAATCGCCGGAATTAGAAGCGGAAAAAGGAAATGGGTGAGGAAGAAACGAAGAGGATTAGCATTTGAAAGGGTGCAGGGATTGGTAAATTACGAGGGAGAGAAGAAAGTGAGAGCAGGGAGTAGCTAAGGAGTGTCTAGGGGAAGTGGATGAAAGAGATTAAAGAGGTTTGGGCTTATGGTTTTACAATCTAACCCATGAGTCGGTCTCCATCAATGGGCTCCAAGCCCAAAGATTTTCTAGACTCTATCCACCCGGTTAACCTCGATCGATATAAAGTCAAAGTTTGACCGTTCCAACTTGACTCGACCTCTTTATTCATTAGAATGGATACAAGTTAGCATTGTAAAAATTAGGTTTGTTGGACTGATCTAATAAATTTATCGTTAGGTCAACTTTGTATGCATAGATATCTTTAAAAATGAACCATATTTCATTGGTTTGATAGGAGAGATCATTACCGCGAAGAGAAGCCTTAGAGAAATTTCAAGAGAGAAAGTTGATCGAAATTCAAATTGGAAATACAAATTATTGGATTTCTGAAAAAGATCGAATAAGAGATAGAATCCATTTCACTCTAAAGAAATTTTGAGCGGGATGGAGACAGGGACAGAAAATATAATCTCCATCCCTGTTCACTTTTAGCCAACGAGGAGAAATCTCTCCCTTTTCCGTCCCCATTCTCCGTTTAAACATGGATTTTTCACTCTATCTGAGGCATCTCCCATAACGCTCTAACCCCTACCGACTGAATGAACATTATTTATGTTATGTGACTTGGGCTGATTTTCTATTCAAATTGTAAGTATCATATTGTATATCTATAAGAACTAAAATTCAATAATTTTACAATGAAATATGTAATACAGTATTTTTTCTTAGTGTCGAGACTGACTACGGTTGATATCAACTCCGATCCCCTCCGACTCGAACTCTCCGAACTCCCGGAGTCGAATCTTCAGCAAGAACAGCAAGAACTGAAAGAGAATGATCAATCTGCTCACTTTCACCATGATCTGATGAAGAAATGGCCATTGTAAAGAGTAAACTGATAGCAACATTCATGTTGTGGTGTTGTTAATATCTCTAGCATCTTTCATCTCCAAACCAGTTGTTTTTCTCCTTTGGTCCGGTAGGTCCTTCTTCACCGTAGAGCTCGGTCGGGAACAGGGCGAGTAGATCTTCCAAGGAAAATTGGACGATTGGAGGAAGGATATCGATTAGTTTTTCGATCTCTGATCTTGAATTATACACAACAGTCGGACCCCACTCTCTCATGTACTGTAACCAAGCTGGTTCAGAAACAACGCCGTCACCAAGATATTCGGCAGCAATGATTTCATATTCGATGCTTGAATCGACGAAAAACTTGCTCCGAGCTACATCATTCCTCACTCCAATTCCAGCTACTGATCCCTGAATATAGCTCCCAGGATGTGGGAAGCTAGCATGACCGTGTTTCGACGAATACACGATCGGCTTATTGCCATGAATGAACTCCAAGTCGGAAGCATCGACCCATTTCCCTCCGCTATGCTCCGAGAAGTACACTTTCCATAGCTCCCCCGAAAAGTTGCAGATTCTAAGAGTGAAGTGTTCCCAATCACTAACATGCTCTCCTATCTTCTTAAGTTTGATATTCAGAAACTTAACTTTGAGGGCTGCTGGTCCATTAAAAGGGCAGAAAACCCACATCACAATATCAGTAAACGTTCCTCCAAGTGCTGGTTTAACATGAACATAGAGCCGTGCGGTTTCGATATTGCCACTCTTCAAAGTTTCTCGTGCATTTTCGTTCGATGGTAGATTGATCCAATACTCACCGTCGTTTTCCCCTCCACAAGGCAGATTGGACCCTCTACTGTCAATAGGCTCGCCCTTCGTGTCGCCATTTTTATACAAAACAGCACCGTTTTTGAAGAACCACGGCACTGATGATGGGAAATACGCCTCGTCGGGATGAAAGAAGACGGTTGGCCCGTAATGCTCGATGAGTGCTTGAACTTGGTTCAGATTTGGCATGCCTTCTAATGAGACATTGAGATTCTTCAGACAGGAAATTTCAAGATGTTCTTTCAATGAAGTGCAGCAAAAGAATGTGCCCACAGAAACACCATTCTGGTACATTCCCCTTTCATAGGGTCTTGTTTCCCAGACATGGAACGGTTGAGATTTGGACTCAATGGATAAAATTAAGTCACTAGTCTCGCATCTCTCGGTCAGATCAGCTCGGACGCATCGAATATCGTCGGGTGCAGGCTCGTCTGGCTTGTCAGTGACCAAGAATCCCATGGCTCGGTAACCCTCCGGGGCATTAGGCAGCCAAATAAAGCCAGAATCCTCTCCATGTAAGCCAGAACTCCAGATTAACGAATAGTTTACTGGTCGCTTTAAAGCAGGAGATTCATGGATCGAGTTGTCAACACAAGCAACTTCCGATGCATCACGAGCAACCAAAACGTAGCCTCTCAATGGATGGTCACCGGGCTGGCAATAGTGACCGAGGCAGAAAAAGCCATGGGGGATTGCCTGAGGCCTGTAAAATATGGCACCCTGGCTGCATCTCCAAACCTTTTTAAACTTGGTGATCCTGGAAACTTCTATCTCTCCAAGGCTTATTGTTCCAGTGGAAAAACCTTTTCCTAGTGACAAATTCACAAAAAGAAGCTTCACATAGCTGCAAAAGTAGATGGTATTAAGAACATATATAGAACATCAAACACACCATAACCTAAAACCGAACGCTAAGCTTTTGAGTTTAGAAGTAATTTACTAAGGATTCGAGCAGTCCTATACTCTTTGCAACGATGTTAATACTTCAAGTCAACACGTGAGAGAATGTATTAAGAATATAAACGAAAGATCAAATACACTCGAACGAATTAGCTTAAGTTTTTTCGTTCAACACTAAACTTTATTCAAAGCGTCACAAAGGATTCAGACCCAAATCTACATCTTTTAAGAAGGTTACAAATACCTTGACGGGTCGAGTTATTCTCAAGCTAATGACTTAGATCATAGTTTAATGGATGGAAGTCGTTGCTTTACAATCTCCAAACAAAGAGAATAATCATCCAAGACTAACTGGGAGATCCCACGTTGATTAAAGAGGGGAACGAGTGCTAGCGAGGACACTGGGTCGCAAAGGAGTGGTGAGATTGTGAGATCCCACGTCGGTTGGAGAGGAGAACGAATCATTCCTTATAAGGGTATGAAAACCTCTCCCTAACAAATGCATTTTAAAACCGTGAGACTGACTACGATACGTAACGAACCAAAGTGGACAATATCTATTAGCGGTAGGCTTCAGTTGTTACACTAACGATCTCGTTCACTAGTGTGAATAGGTTATATACTCTTATTCAAATTCTAATGAACGACTCAATCCTCCTCTCCATCTAAATTCGAGATCGAAAACGAAAGCAAAACAACAGAGAAATCGATCCACCAGAGGTTTACACGTAAAGAACAAGCAAAGAATACCCAAAATCTAGCAAGAACAAAGCACTCAACATTCATATTTCATCATCCCAATGTGCATCAGTTGCTAAAATTTTGACATAGCTACAAGCATCACAAGAAACAGAAAGTAACACAACCGAGAGATATTACAAAGAAACCAGCAATCCAAACAACTTTCCCCAATATACAAAAGGGTTGAAAAGAGAATCCAAAACAGAGTAACCACGAAGAAATCATCATAAAACACCAGCGATTAAAGCAAATTCCAGCACCAGTTTGATCAAAACAATAAACAACAAACAACAAACAAAAAGGATCGACCAAAGGGCTAAAAGAAAGAACCAAAAACAGAGAATCCAGCACAAAAAACCAACAATCCTCACAACTAAAGTGAATCAAAATCAAGAACTAATACCTGGAGGCCAATTTGGAAGTATTGAAGGCAGAGAGAAGGGTTTAGGGTCAGAAAGGCAGACGTCTAGAGGATCAACGAGACCATTCCAGCACCAACACTCGCACCCAAACATCCTTCAATAACCCTCTTGAAAACCCTTCAAAGCCCCAAAAAAATTGCGATCAAACCCACGAAATTTGTTCAAGAGAATTTGCCTCTACTGTTTTCGAGGAATACCCATATGGGCGAGAGAGAGAGTTGTGGAGATGGAGAGAAAAGAGAGAGTTCTCTAAGAAAATTGTTGTTGTTTTGTGAATTTAAAGCAGTTCAAAAATTTTGAAATACTGTTCTCAGATACTAAGAGTTGAGAGAGGAGTTCGTTTAATCCATTATTCATTGTTACCCTTTATGAGTGAATCTTCAAATTTTAGTCATAAATTCCAAACTTAAATAACCCAATCACTTTCCATTTCAATTTTAATGATATCCACTCTGCATGATCGACATAGAAACAAACAAAGTCTCCTTTAGTGTCGATACCTATAACGATAACTGTGAGATAGATTCAGGCACTATCGACCATAGAAATTTTTTATCTACGCTAAAACTAACAAAACAGGAATAAAAACGTGATGATGAACAAAAAAATCCTTATGAACAGTCATATAAAGGATGAAGACAACGACCATCCTAAAAAAAAAGGGACGAAGATTTGAACGAGAGCAATTTTGAAAGTAAATCGAACACGAGAAATTAAAAAAATAATAATAATAATTTTTAATTTTATTTTTAAAAATATTTGAAAGAGTAAAGTTTTTATTTTCCTATTTAAAAAAAAAAAATTAAATGAAAGCGTAAATGAGGAAGGTGGAGTGCAAATGCACGCAAGTGGTTGGATGACCTTGCTCTTCTTTATAAAGATTCTTTAATTTTTTTTAATATTTTATTTATAGTTTTTTAAATTTTAATTTTTTTATTGCATTTTGTGTTCTAATAAAATTATTATTTTATCTTTTATAATTTTAAGGAGTGGGTGGATGAGGTGTCGCTATCCAATTGAATGGTCGCCGGAGGTGTTTGTTTGGATGCTTGGAATATGCTTCATGGATGATTGATAAGAAAAGTCTCTTCCACGGCGAAAACGACGGCTGCCGGCCGGCGACTAATGTTACGTGATGCTCGATTTGTTTGATTGGTGATTTTAATTTTAATTTATGCTTTTTGATTGCTGAATTTAATAAATATAGTATAATATATGTTAAATTATAGAAAAGATTCTTAAACTTTTTAAGAGGGTTAGATGAACACGACTCTCCACAATGGTATGATATTGTCAACTTTGATTATTCCCTAAATTAGCCATCCAACAAGGAGAAAGAAGAATAATAGAACCTGTTTAGCCACATAGGCGACTCGTGCATGCATGTTCAGTCGTCTACGACTCTAGCCTTGACTTCACCAACTGAGCATTCCTCACTTATAAACTCATGATCATTCTCTAAATTAACCGATGTGGGACTTTCATCATCCAACAAGGAGAAAGAAGAATAATAGAACCTGTTTGGCCACATAGGCGACTCGTGCATGCATGTTCAGTCGTCTACGACTCTAGCCTTGACTTCACCAACTGAACACAAATTGTTTGATATCAAAGATTGTTTGGCCACACACACTGCTCGTGCATGCATGTTCAGTCATCTGCAACTCTAGCAGACTTGCCTCAGCTCTAGGCCAAGTCTATTACAAACCACGGATTTTCACAATGATATGATATTCTTGAGCATAAACTCTCGTGGTTTTGCTTTTGGAGGCCTCATACCAATGAAGATGTATTCCTTACTTATAAATTCATGATCATCCCCTCAATTAGCCGGGACTCCCTCCCAACAATTCAAAATAATCCTCCCTTCGAACAAAATATACCATAGAACCTCCCCCGTGACTTATGTAGTCCTCGAACAGTCTCCTCTTAGTCGAGGTTCAACTCCTTTTTTTAGAGCACTTGAACAAAGTACACCTTTTGTTCAACACTTGAATCACTTTTGACTACATCTTCGAGACTCACAACTTCTTTATTCGACATTTGAGAATTCTATTGACATGACTAAGTTAAGAACGGTTGGGTTTTATGTCCTAAAACTCATAGTTTGTAAACAAAAACATATTCTATTTTCAATAAAGTTATTATTGTTGTTTTTTCAGTAAATATTGTTATTGAATAAAGTAAATTTTACGATTTGGGCTTCCCCAAAAGGTCACATACCCTCCCAACAATCCTCAACAAAGTCATCTAACTCAACCTTGCCTTTACTCTAGGCCAAGGTCTCATAAACAACGTTGCATCTCATCATCATTTTGGTTGCCAAAAACATGACTCATGCATCATGATGTCATCCCATGACTCGGGATAGCTCATACATCTTAACTTGCTTGGGCATGTCTATCGAGAACTGACCCATGTGTCGATCACATCAGCGGCACATCTCGAACTTCCATGTCATTTACGGACTTTGTACCGGATAGCGGGTGCATATACCTACCTTCGATACATGGGATGAGACACAATGTGAGTCTGCAAGACACAATGTCGGCACACCCTTGCAGACCCACATTGTCCTTGAAAAACTTATTAAAAATAAAATTGTTTGAGACGCTCGTCTCACAACAACATTAACCCACATTGACACACGTATGTGCCACAAGGTAGCTCACTTATGCCACAGGGATGGTAGAAGTATATTTTGAGACATTTTTTTATCTTTCTAAAGAAGACTGTGATTTTCGCGAGCAGTCATACGACTTCATGGAGTGTTCGTTGGGTGTTCGACTAACACCAAATTTGGTGATCTTTCATCCTTCAAACTTCAGAGTCGCATGCCAAAACTCATACTAAACTCCGAATTTTGAGGTTATAGTCCAGGACCCTATCTTGTCGTACCTGAGCTTGTGTTTGACACTTGTGTTGCTTTGTTCTCTCCAACCTTATTTATGTCTCAGCTTGATTTTAGTACACATTTTTCTTGGTATGATGATGCATCATCCTCCTCAGTTGCATCATAGAACTTATTTGTCTCGATCCTCACGTGGTCAGATGGGCACCACTTAAGCATTTCTACCTTGTCGGTTTGCCTGTAGAGGTCACAACCTACTGTCTTCATAGTAATTGTGATCATAGTTGTAACATGTCGCAATTGGAAATCACGTCTGGAAATTTCACATTTTTCAACGATGACTGATATTTTGTTTTAATACGACTATAATATTATACACATTTAAAAAGAATTTTCATCTTTGAAAGCCGTTTAGTGTAGATTTTGGAGCTATTGGTTGGCAACTCGAATCTCACAAAATGTGAGAAGAATGCTGGGATATACTCCTTGGTATATTTAATATGGGAGGTTTATTAAAAGAATGATGGCTCATTATCACCCAGCTTTTCAAAGTTAAAAAATGTTATACCATAAATTTTGTGGGTTTGTTGTATTTTATGTTGAGTAAATTCCTAAATTTAAAAATTTTTAAAGTTTATCAACTAAATTTATAATTTTAAATTTTGAAAAATTTAGCTAGAAACAAGTCTGTTAATTTCAATTTGACTAATGTAATCAAAATGGTAAGAATCCAACTCAATCCAACCCTTTATTTTGAATTGGGTTTTGGTTGTTCCAAATTGAGAAGAGACAAAAAGTGGAGAAACAACCGCCGAGTGGAGAAGTCCGACGAGAAACACAGAGCATAGAACTTCAACGGAAATAGAACGGAAAGCCAAGCGAAGAGACATCGGCGACGACGTCGAGTGAAGAAACAGCAGTTGAGAAGAGAGTTTGATGGAGAAATAAAAAAGGTAACTGGCGAGCAACATCAACGTCCTCTATGAGATGCGAACGACGTCAACAGAGAAGACAAACGCTGTGAGATGAGAATGATGAAGAGTAGAGAGACAATGAGATAGATGATCATCGTTACAATAATTAACTGAGTTTCGAAGAAGCAAGAGAGAAAGTCAAGTCTCACCCGAAGAGTGCATGTTCGTCACGTGGCAGGGTGAGACAACATGACTCATGGACAAACAAACTGCATGGCTTTTGAGCCTTTTTATGGTTTTCGGGTTAAGTCAGGTTGTCCCAATAATTTAAAATTTGAACCCAAACCGGATCGAGTTCCAAAAAATGAACCCAACCCAAATCCAAAGTCCTTTTAAACCCAACCTGAACCCACAAAGTCCTTTTAAACCATACCCAACCCTTATAATTTGGATTGGGTCGGGTTGGGTGTACACCCCTAGTATTTGTAACGAAGTAAAGTTTGTGAACAAATTAACTGATTGCTTGCTGATACATCCTAATTAACTCAAATTTTTATCAACAATATATAATAAAAGCTTCAGCAGCACTAACAATAACAGATGAGCACATATTCAAGACATTTGATTCACAGATTCGAAGCCACAAAGGCTATAATTCAAGTCATTGTACAGGCCAGTGTTCATATTCTTTGATCACAGATCGATCAAATACTACCCCTTCATGCGAAATCATGTAACCAATAACAATTACCTAGGCCAAAAAAGCTAACTGTAGAAGACATTGATTACAAAATTTAAACCAACCAAGTACCATACCCTTAAATTTTTAACTTCGTTCTCCACATATCAGCTACGACCTTCCTTGGCTGTGGGTTATCGGGTCCTCGGTCTCGCTGTCCTGAGGTGAAGTACAAGTATCCATCCCAAAAACCAGCTAGCGTCGTTTTTATGCGGTATGGGAGCTTTCCAATCACTGACCAAGTCTTCAATTGTTGGGGGAACAAAAAGAAAAAAAAAACATGATCAACGCAACGTACGAAATTGTTTAAAGAGGGTTTTGCTCGAAGATAGACAAGTTCATACCAGTGTATCCAAATCAAATCGGAAGACCTCTCCGACCAAGATCATCCGTTTGGTAATCGGGTGCTTTTCCGTTGTACCCCCGGCGATGATTAGAGAATTATTGACAATAACCCAAGCACACTCAATATGAGAATCGGGTTTTGGCATTGGAGTTAGTGTTTTCCATTTCATTTCATCATCCAGCATGTAAACATCACCATAAACAACCTGAAAACATGAAAAAGTAGGATCAACATAACCTACTGATGCTGGGTGAACAAAAGGAGAAACACTGAAAGAAATGAGATGTATGTTTGTCTGTGTTATGGCATCCTGATAATGTAAAATCTGACCTACATGCATTTAACATGATAGCCAGCTTATCAGCTATTCAAATACAACTCGCAACAAACTCTTGAGCTAAAATCAAAATATACCTCAAACCTACGGGAGCACTTAAAAATAGGCGAACCAGGTTTGGCCATGAAGTCGCCTTCTTGACCACCGATCACAAAAAGCCGATCATTGGCCACAACACAAGCCCTGGAGAATGTCAAAATGGAATATGTTAGAGGAACTATTTCCAAATATTTCGATTGCCTAAAACATCTTTTTATTATGGATTGCAACTTTGAATGACTAATTTATCTCGTTTGTGAATGAATAGTGTCCCAAGACCTGTGTGGTCCTCCACGGGGTATGGGTATTTCAGTCCGCCACTTATCCTCCAATACTTTTCCATCTTTTACGGCAATGCTCCAGTGTTCCAGTCCAGGTGTGTGGCGATTCTCCTTGCTACCACCCATCACATGGAGTCTTCCTCTCCATAATTGCGTTGCTGGAGCATATCTGCAAACTGTCGTGTTAAAAAATTTTGGACTTCATAAAGATCTCAGATCTTACAAAAACATTTTCTTAAAGTTCCCATTGCGAAAACATGAGATCAACAACCAATAGACATGGCAGCCACCAGGACGTAAACTCAATCTGGATCTTGCAAGTCTAGTAACTTTGATCTGCAATCTCAAGTTGTTTTCTATTAATTCTGCATTTTCTACTCTTCCAACTACACATTAACAAGCAGAAGGCCCAAGCCACTATAGATAATGTTTAGATGCCCAACCTCCAAAGAAATTAACCAATTCTTCTGCTCACTTGTTCAATAGTTTGCTCCTATTCATTTCTTCCTACATTTAAGTTTACAAAATATGAAGCTTATCGCAACATTTAGGGGAGTTTAACTCGTAAGTTAGCTTTAGGTAACTCGGAGTTAAGATATTGGTATGACAATCTCACGAACATAAACATAGATCACCTAAATGTAAATTTGTGAAACCCATTTTTTGCACAACCTTAAATCTACAAACCAAGCCTTTATAATATATATTTTTGCACTAACACACACTTCATGCTCCAAAATTCCATTAAGTAGTTAGGATGTGATAACTAAAGCACATATATGGATAAAAAGATATAATCATTAAGCAAGGAACTAACCAGCAAGAACATATAAAATAATTTTTTTGCCCAGAAAAAGCATATAAACTTCTGTAGGAATAACAAGACGGCTCACAGCATACCTAGGAGCAGGTAGTGGGGGCATGCTGTTCCATTTCTTCGTTTCAGTGTCGAGTACAAATGTTCGGGCTGTAGGCCCTCTGCATTGGGGTCCATATTGTCCTGATATCACATAAATGTATCTGCCATCAGTTGCCACTCCTAAATGTGAATGTCCCATCTCTTTTGGCATGTCAAACTTGCCGATCCAGGTATTATCAGTGAAATTAAACATGTCAACGTGAGAATGCACCTACCAAAAAGAACAATAACATCAATAGTGTCTTACTTCCATATTAACAAACTTGAAGGTAGAACAAATATGATGACACTTCCAACACCGAATCATGATTCATCTAGCAGCAAGCAGAAGAGGAAATAAGATGCTGTTTCTTCTTTTTTAGAACTTCAAGAGATCTGAAATATGTTGGACACTAAAATCTTTTACTACTAGACGAAAAGCCCAAGGATACAAAATAATCAATAGTGTCGTACTTCCATATTAACAAACTTGAAGGAAGGTAAAGAAAATATGATGACACTTTCAACACCGAATCATGATTCATCTAAGCAACAAGCAGAAGAGGAGATACGATGTTGTTTCTTCTTTTTTAGAACTTCAAGACAATCTGAAATATGTTGGACACTAAGATCTTTTACTCCTAGATGAAAAGCCCGAGGATACAAAATATTGCTTCCTCATATAGGCGTGTTATGGTGTATAACTGAATTGATAGCAATCAATACATAAACTCATACATACACAATCAAAGATGCATTACAAACACTAGGAATAAAAAAAGAACTTACATAATCGATGGTTCCATATCCTGCAAAAACGTAAAAGATATTCTTAATCTGAATCGCTGCTCCATCAAGACGAGGCACAGGTGCTGATGGCATTTCCTCCCATTCTAAATCAGGTGCAGGTAAATCAAAGTAGGTTCCAGGTAAGAATCTCCTAGAATCAATCTCCTTTTCATCAACCTAAAAACATGATTTTGTAAGATCAGTTAAATCCAACAAAACTCCAAAACTAAATAAACAAATAACAAAATCGCGCGCAAGAAGCAGAGATCTAACCTGTGTAGCATTGTCAGTGGATGAATCCGGTACAACTAAAACCTCGGGTCTCCGGATCGCCCAATTTGACGAAATAGAAAAGTAGGAGGAAGACAATGAGGAAGACGACGTCCACAGCACATCTGCAATGAGAGCGGCACCGAGAAGAGCGGCACAAGTGATCAGAAAGACTAATTTCTTGGTAGAAGAAGCGTTCTTTTGATGATTTCTGGTCATTTCTCATCCAAATTGTGGAATCCATGAAAGAAACCAAGTAGAAATAGGAAGAAGATTTGCAAAAAGAGAGAGGCTCTGAAAACCAAAAAATCGACCACCGCTGGTTTGCAAAGAAGGGATTCTGCGTAATTGCCGCACACAGCTTTCAAGTTTTTTCTGCCGAAGAAAAGCGGTGGAAATTATTCTTTTTTTTTCTCTTTAAATCTTATTTTGTGGAAACTCCAAAATTACTATTTTTATATTTTATATATTAAAAATAAATTCTATTTTACTATTTAAACATTTTTAATGATTTTTTACTTCAAATTTTATAAAATATGGAGATAATATTAAAATTTTTAAATAGGGTTTACTCGAGCAAAGAGAGAAATTTTTTTGGATAAAACCGAAATCTTGAGTTGGTTGGGTTAGTGACCCGATCAACTCGAACAAAGTTCACAACCCAACTCAAATCTATTATTTTTAAAATCAATACAGCATGTTACGTCGATAACTAAAATCTTATAAAACTCAAATATTAAACATTCACGAGTTACCATGAATATATCACCATTAATATCGGTTATAAATGGGATTAATTATATGTGACACTATCTTCTTGTGGAGTCGAGTTCATGACAATAATTACAGTGTCGTGCTAACATTGTGGCTGAGAGACTTGTTGAGCAAAGTGACTAGAGGTGAGCTGAAGCCGGTAACTCTCTTCGTCGACAACAAATCTGCGATTGCATCAATGATGAATTCAATATTTCACAAACGCAACAAACATGACACTCGCTTCCACTTCATTTGTGATTGTGTCAAGAAGCGACAAATTGTTGTGGAGTTCATTTGTATTGGATAACAACATGCAGATATTCTCACCAGCCCGAACAAGGGTTAAACTTGCAAAGATGCATGAGTTGCATGAATTGAAAACTTTCGAGCCAAGTCAAGTTTAGGAGAGAGATTATGAGCCAATAAACTTGACTTTTACAAAGAATGTTTCATTCTTCTCCCCAACCGATGTGGGATCTCACAATCCACCCCCTCTTCAGGGCTTATCATTCTCGTTGGCACTCGTTCTCTTCTCCAATCGATGTGGTGCCTCCCAATTCACCCTTTTGGGGCCTAGCGTCATTGCTGGCACACTGTCTCATGTTCACCCCCTCTATGGGGCTTAGCCTTCTCGCTGACACATTGCCCGTTGTCCGACTTTAATACCATTTGTAATGACCCATACTCAACACTAGCAAATATTGTCTTCTCTGGACTTTCCATTTCGGGCTTCTCCTCAAGGTTTTTAAAACATGTCTACTAGGGTGCTAAGGAGAGGTTTCCACACTCTTATAAAAAATGTTTTGCTCTCCTCCCCAACTAATGTGGGATCTCACAATTCACCCCCGTTCGGGGCCCAAAGTCCTCGTTGGCACTAACAACATCATATCAAGAAAATATCATCATCTACGTCATGAGTTTAACATTAATCATCATCAGAAACCATGACACATGCATAGGCTAGTAGCAAATTTAATTTACTAGACTTAATTAGAATAAGTTGTTATGCATTTCATATTTCAGACCCTAGATTTTAGCTACCTAAACTCGCTACCGACATCTAAGCTTACACTCATATGTGAAATATAACTCTTAAAACATCATCCTTAAATTTATAATTTCAACCTAAAACATAAAGTCATCATTGAAAACACTGTCATGGTCCTACGTGTTCAAATCATAATTCATAAATAAAATAAAAAACAATAATGATAAATAATTTTAAACATGAAATGCATAACAACCTATTATAATCTAAGTCTAGGAAATTAAATATACTACTAGTCTATACACGTGTCATGGTCTCTGATTGCGATGCGGTCGTCAACCATACAGGGGCACCTTGCTTTTACCTAAAAAAGGACGATTTAAGAGTTATATTATGTATATGAGCTTAGGCTAAGATGACGGTAACGACTTTAGGTAGCTATTCTAAAGTAGTGTGGTTAGCCTTGGTGCATGTTTGACAACTCACCTTTTCTTGTTTGTTGTGATATCCACTTGACCCATTTGTATTTTGGTGTATGAGAAGAAAAGTAAGAGCCAAAACAAATTGATTATATTGTAGGGTATGGAGGTTTCGACCCCATAACCGTTCAAAAGCCTTTTATATTTGAGATCTAAATCGGTAGCCAAATGAAATATTGTAGTAAGTTTGTTCTCACGAATGTAATAGGTTGACTTTCCTCGACGGTTAAAGCATTAAGGATAATCACTCGCCCATGTACAAAAACGATAACGAAAAGTGTGGAGAGCTTAATGGAACTTAAATTACGAATCTAAGAAATCTAGGAAGATTCTATCGCTAATTGTGAGTAGATTGCTAATTAGAGACTAAGTTTTAAAGGCGGCTTTCAGTGGATGCCTCCAATGGGAGTAAGGGTGTACACGATTAGGTTAAAAAAATCTTTTGAACTAACTCGAAATTTCGAGTTGGTTGGGTTGACGACTGGAACAACTCGAATAGAATTAATAATTAAAATCTCATAAAAGTCAAACATCAAATATTCACAAGTCACAACACATCACTAATATTGATTATAAATATCAAATATTTTTAATCTTCGTGATCCTATTTTAAGGTCAATCTGATCCAACAAAAAAAAGTCAAAAGTCAACCGTCAACCCACGGACCGACTCAATTTTTTTTATTTTATGAAAAATTTAACCCAACTCAAACGAAAAAACACGTAACTCAACCCAACATTTATGATTTAAATTGAATAGTCGGTCACCGAGTAGACGAAATTGTGGTGCCCAATTATTCCTCGTGTCAACGACACACTTCATGTTCATGCCAATCAACCTTAATTTTTTTCGTAAAAGGATATTGTTTGCCTTTTAATATTCCTTTTTTGTCATTTTCTTTTTTCTTTTTTCTTTTTTTTTTTAATTTAAATTTTATATGAAACTTTTGAGGACAAAATAGGAAGTTAAAAGTTTTCCTTTTTCAATATATATATATATATATATATATATATATATATATATATATATAGATATAGATATGACACTTCAGAAATTTTTGTAATTTACTTATTTACAACAAATTTCATAAATATAGTTATTTAAAATGCCTTTTAATATTTTGTACCAATAAAATTTTATTATTTAAAAAAATTAAGGATTAAAATAAATAGATGAGATAATTTAATTATATATATAAAAATTTGAGTTATTATATAATTTTTAGTAGGTTTATTAATTAAAAAAAATGTTGAATAGAACACAAAATTAAAAAATTATTAAATATTTTTTTAAAAATTTAAAAAATGGATAATCCAACGGAAATGATTCGGTTCATAATTGTGGTTCGGTTCAACATTTTTCTCTGAATTGGCCGTTCACTATCCAATTAAGCCAAGAAGAAGTGTGGCAGAGGCCAATTTTCTTTTTCGAAAAATTCCTTTGCCCAATCATTTGTGTGTATGGGGAAATCGGATGTGGAATCAGCGGCGTTGAATCAGCGCCCAGAAAGGATCAGAGGGTCGAAATTGGATTTGTGAATTGTTCATCATGGAAGAGAGAGAGACACCCCGATACGTTTCTCTCTGAGAGAAGAATCCGTGCGAGTGTCTGTGTAATCTCGTTGACGGCATATCGACAAAGCCATCGAGCGCATCGGAACCCAAATCTTTGCTACTGCCTCTGGAATTTCAAACCCTCCTTGTGTTTTGATCTCTAGGGTAAGTGATTCTGTTTTAACCCTTTTGTGATTTTGTGATTTTGTGATTTTGTACTGTTCTTTTGCTGATTTCATCTCTGGGTTGTAATTTTATTGACTGTTTTGCGTTTCTTTCAGTTTCCCCCTTTTAATTTTGTACTGGATTTGTGTTCTTGATCTATTTGTGTTGAGTTCTAGCGATATAGAACGAGCTTTCATGATTGTATGATTGATTAGGTCATGAAATTCTGTGTAATTGTGTTTTTGTTTTTGGATATATGTTTTTCTCTGCTACAGAGTGAAGGGAAGAGGGTGGCTTCTGAAGTTATGTCATCATCTTATCGAGTTCTTCCTAAGCCATTTGAGGAAAAGTATCCCAAATTACCTGTTTCTTGTCAGGGTTCTTCACATAGTGAAGCCATGAGACATCCAATTCCCAGACAGGCCCCTCCATTAGTTTGTGGCACTGTTGGGCATTTGTTTTCATCATCTTCTGGATTACGAAGTGGTTTTCCGATGATGCAGCCTTTGTCTCAAGAGAGAAATGCCGAGTTTTCTCCGTTCATTTCGTCGTCTGCTAATGATGAACCGTTGTTGGCTCCTCGAGATTCTTCCCATTCAGAAGTGATGACTAATGACTTGAATGAGAACAATGCATCATGGAGTGATGATACCCTTCAGGGTTTGCTTGATTTTTCTGAGAATGTTCCTGACCAGAATGGTCAAGCACAAAGCATTGCTGGTGTGTTAATGACAGATGAACAAGATAAGAGGAATGATTGGCCTGATTGGGCTGATCAGTTTATTTCTGTGGATGATGCGTTGGAGCCAAATTGGAATGAGATTTTTTCTGATGGCAATGCAGGAGATCCTAAACCAGAGGTTGGTTCGTTCTTTCGTTTTTTATGCCCGATCTTACTCTTCCGTAGTGTATTGCTCTTTGTGGGTATGTTTGGTCAACAAAAAACAGGTTAGATTCTGCCTATATAAAGAATGTTTCGTTCCCCTCTCCAACCGATGTGGGATCTCACAATCCTCCCTCCCCCTTTCGGGGCCCAACGTCCTTGCTGGCACTCGTTTCTCTCTCCAATCGATGTGGGATCTCACAATCAAAATGACATTAGAAGAGTACCTATACTCGAAAACACGAAACAAATGAATACATTACTAAATTGGTTATGATCATTCAATGAGACGTAATGGAAGGAGGAGTGTATTCCTAAACAAAGAAACGATCAATGACTAATTACGAGCCATATGACGTGAAAATCTGATGTATGGTTCAATCAAGCCCTTGACGTTTCTTTGAAAAACTTGGTCTCTGGTTAAACTACACAGCCACTGGAGTTATGAATGCTAGAATGATTGGCCTTTTCAAGACAATGTGTGTAGTACTCATTTTTTAATGCTCGAGTGTCTTCTTGGTGAATGATGCCTATGAAATGATTTTCTTTTTGTACAAAATGTGTATGTTTATTGTTTAAAGGCAGGCTAAGTTATAGTTTATAATGTTAGTTAATGGTGTTAACGACATGGACGTTTGTTCTACCCATTTTCGATCATCTTTCTTCAAATTCTTGTTCTGTTGAAAAAAATGTAGAATCATCAATTTTTTACCAAAGTTCTGGGTGCAAATTTTACAGTTGCTCAAATCATCATCAGCTGGTTTCCATGCTCCACAGAACCAAACGAATCAAGTTGACTCTGTACCTACAGCAGAGTTTCATTCGGTTTCTTCTAATTCACTCTCAACATCAACTAACCGACCTCGGATGCGATGGACACCAGAGCTTCACGAGGCATTTGTAGAAGCTGTCAGTAAACTAGGCGGCAGCGAAAGTATATTACTTTCTTTCATCTGTGTTTACTGTTGTTTAAGAACGCTTGAAAAGTTGCAAATTTTTCTCTATCATTGACTCTATAGTTTAATGGACAGATGCAACTCCTAAGGGTGTCTTAAAGCTTATGAATGTTGAAGGCCTCACCATTTATCATGTCAAAAGCCACCTACAGGTACTCATCATTTTTTTCGATTCTTATACGGTTTCACTCGGCATGCTTATTTCTAATGTATTGCTTTATTATGATCCAAATGTCAGAAATATAGAACCGCCAGATTTAAACCGGAGTCATCAGAAGGTATCGGTGACTGTTTCCCTTCTCTTTGTTCGTTTACTTCGTTACCTTCTTTATCATTGTTGTCGTTATCTTTGTTGAACATAAAACCGCCTGATCGATGGTTGAATTCATTTTTCCTCTGTTCAGGATCTTCAGGGAAAAAAATAAATCATATTGAGGAAATGAAGTCTCTTGACTTGAAAACGTAAGCAATATTTTCCCTTCTAATATATTTGTTTTCTTGTGTGGCTGCATTTTCTTCTGGCTTATTTGTTTTTACAGTGGGAGGGCGGAGTTGAATCGTAAAATTTGAAAGATTTAGCATGTTTTGATGTTTCTTTTTTCTTTTGCTACTTTCGAAAAGCATGTTTTTCTAATAGAGATGTCTATTTTAACTTGCGGAGCGGGGATTCCCCGTTAGGATGGAGGATGGGATTATATTCCCCGTCCCCGTTCTCTGTGGGAAATCCCCACCCCGCCTTTGGACATCTCTACCATCCCCTAGGGAAAATACTTGGAAGAAAAAGTAACTAGTCTAAAACTGGTGGAAGCATCCCAAATTCTTTACATTTCTCAGTTTTCAGATCATTTCCATGAAACCAGTTTGTGAAAGCCCTGTTCCTTCTCTTGAGCGGTGATGCCATTTAGGCTGGAAGTCATTTGTAATTAATTTCTGTGGCTATACTTTTGTATGTGTAATCAAGACATGTAACAGCCCAAGCCCAAACCCACCGCTAACAGATATCATCTTCTTTAAGCTTTCCCTTCCAGGCTTTCCCTCAAGGTTTTAAAATGCGTCTGTTAGGGAGGAGTTTCTGCACACCCTTGTAAGTAATGCTTAGTTCCCCTCTCCAACCAATGTGGGATCTCACAATCCACCTCCCTTGGAGGTTCAACGTCCTCGCTGGCACATCTCTCGGTGTCTGGCTCTAATACAATTTGTAACAGCCCAAGCCCACTGCTAGCCGATATCGTCCTCTTTGAGCTTTTCTTTCTAGGCTTCCCCGTTTTAAAATGCGTCTGCCAGGGAGAAGTTTCCACACCCTTATAAGGAATGCTTCGTTCCCTTCTCCAACCAATGTAGTGGTAAAATCAGGCAGGTAAAAATTCCCTCATCTAAGCACTAAAATATCCAACTTAAAAGTAACTAGCATCGGACAAATTAACTGAGGCAATTTCTTTATTTTTTCGAAAGTTTAAATCGACTCTCTGAGCTAGCTATGACATGTTATAGCTAAATTTGCTGATATCATAAGATTGCATACTGTATGCTACCAAAGAAACAAGCTTCAGTGGTTATTTTTCATTTCTTCTACACAAAAAATGATGTTACTGTGTAGTAAATACTCAAATCCCATGCTTATTATGTTTGGAAACTTAAATTCTGAACATAAATTTTGGGGAATGGTCTTAGTGCTGAACTCTTTTGTACACAATTCAGGAGTATGGGGATAACTGAAGCTTTGCGTTTGCAAATGGAGGTTCAGAAGCGGCTCCATGAACAACTCGAGGTCTGCATTTTGTTTGCTTTTGAAGGTTCATTACGTTTGAGTCAAAGTCGGTTTCTCGTTCAATCGAAGTCGGTTTTTGCCTTGAGTTTTCTAAATATTCTTATTCTTTAAACTTATGCAGATCCAAAGGAATTTACAATTACGGATTGAAGAACAAGGTAAGTACCTACAGGAGATGTTTGAGCAACAACGAAAGATGGAAAGCAAGCTGAAGACCTCATCGTCGATCCTCGAGAATATGCCTTGTCCTAATGATCAACCCGAAAATTTAGAACAAGGTCATGTTGCAGCTGATATGACCACGGAGAATGCTCGAGAAGAAGATGGTTCACCTGCTGCAAGTAGGAAGCATAAGGCACATGAAAGAGAAGCGATCGAATCGAGTGAAGGTAACACTTCTTCCCCGGACACAAAACGAGCTAAATCGGATGCAACAGCTTTATAGCAGTCTGTTTCGGAGTTGAGATGTTCATTGATGGAGCTCTGAAACCAGGGAGAATATAAGTGTATACCAATCCTTGCAGTACAATTGAAAACAATTGGCTTCTTCCTTTGTTATTAAGGTGGGAAGCCATTTGGCAATTGACTTAGGAGCTCTCCCAACTAATTGTGTATAAGATTATTGGCCTTAGTGGATTGTGATCTTCACACTCTCTCCATTTTATGCATTGTCTCGAGTCTCGATCTTGGTTCGGGTTTCGGGTTTCGGGTTTGACTTGCTATTGAACTTCGGACAAAATATTGTTGTTTTTCCTTTTTTTCTCATTTGTTAGGAAATAAATATTTGTAAGTGGGAAAAATATATACTCCACTTATCCTAGTCGACCCTCTCTACTCACTCGGACATACTTATCGAAACTAACTCATGAGTCGATTTTATCATCTGGATACCTCGAACATCCATCCATCCAAATACTATGGAGACATGAACCTTCCTATGTCTATGTCGAGTTATTTATGAATATTATATTAGAAGCAGCCCCATACACCAACATCCAACTTATGAGTTACATCTGTGTTGCCCTCGAAAATCTGTTTCCAAAGGAAGACGCCCAAAGTCTTGTAATGCTCACCCACACTATGACACATGTATGTGTCATGGGGTATCTCACTTAGACCACAAGACCTAGGGGTGGTGGAGAGATGATACTATGTCTCTCTCTATATTACACTTTGATGAATTTTTGGTATGACAAGAGTAGATATGATTTTGGCAAACAGTCATACAACCTCGGTACAATGTCTATCGGGTCTTCGATTGACATCAAATTTAGCGAGCTTTCATCTTTCATGTAAGCGAACTTAACTCTAAAGCCACATGTTGAGACTCAAGCCAGAGTCCAACTTTTGAGGTCATGGTCTAGGGCCCTACTCGACCCTCTTCAAGCTTATTTCTGTGTTGCCTCCAATCTTGTATATGCCTGACCTTGGCTTTACTGCACACTCTACTTAGTGTGTTGGATGATGCACTCTCCTCCTTGGTCGTATCATGACACTTATCTGCCTTGGCCCTCACGTGGTCAGATGGGCACCAATTGAGGATCACTATCTTGTCTACCTGCGTGTGGAGGTCACAACCTACTTTTATAACAATGTGCATGTCCATCTTCCCATATTATTTGAGTTCGAGCCTTTTAAGTCAAATAAAAAACACAAGGTTCGAACTCTAGCAAAACATAAATGCATCTTTAACTAGTTTAAAATAAAATTCTTGAATATTCTCTTAATTCTCTTCTTGCATTTCTCAATTTCTCATTTTATTTCTCTTTTTTTTTTTCTCTTTTATTAAATATCAAAGCTTTAAATGAAAAATAGGAGATAGGCATCAAATTATTGGCTATATGGATATAACTTTGAGAGAGTGTTCAACTAAAGATTTGAAGGAAGCGTGTTTGATCTAAGTAGAGTATTTTTTTTTTTTATATTAATAAGTGTTTAAAAATAGTTTTAATTGGGATTATGCGGAGATAGCTTAGTTGGAAAGTTCGAAGGTCTCATGTTTTATCAACACTCGGTGCACATTAAAAAAAATAAAAAAATCAAGACTTCGTAATTTAACAAAAGAGTGAGTTTTGTGCTCGAATATTTTTTTTTATTAATTTTAAAAGAATTAAAAAGGTCGAAAACAGTTTTGTACTCGATTGACTAAATTACGTTATTGCTAAGCAAGGATAACTCAGTTGGGAGAGTGTTAGACTAAAGGTTTGAAGGTCACGGGTTCGATCCACATTCATTGCATATTATTAAAAAAATATTTTCTTTGTAATTTTAACATAAAGAGTGAGTTCTATTTTTCGTATTGATTTTAAAAGTATTAAAGAGGTCGAAAACAGTTTTGTACTCGATTGACTAAATTACGTTATTGTTAAGCGAGGATAACTCAGTTGGGAGAGCGTCAGACTAAAGACCTGAAGGTCACATGTTCGATCCACATTCATTGCATACTATAGCTCAGTTATTGCTAAGCGGGGATAACTTCGGTGTGTTCCTAAGAAAAGAGGTCAATGAATGGATAGTGTATGCATCTATACTTATCATAAAATGTGAAGTATTCCGAAGTAAATGAACATACAATATGTATTAGATCTCTATACTTTTTATCTTAAATCATTCATGTGACATAACCCCACACATCATTCACATATTACTCTGAGTAACATAACCCCACACATCATTCACATATTACTCTGAGTAACATTTATGCAGTAGCTTTCATACATTCATCAGTCATAACATTACTTAGGAGTTGTGTATGAGAAAACTTTTCATTATCGTACTATAACATGACATCTCATACATGTATATCATTGTAACATGAGTTTTCATCGTAACATGAGGTATCATTATACATCTCATGTCATCACAACATGTTACATCATCATCATAACGTATCATAGTATCATAGTGCATCACATCATCCTAACATATCAAAACATTATAGTATGTTACATCATCATCTCAAGGTGAGATAATGTTATTGTATTTATTTTTAAGGTATATACCTTTATTAAGGTGAGTTAATGTTAATTATGTAATGAATGGTTAAAAAAAAAATTTGATCGTCGAAAAGGACGTAAAAATTTCAGAGAGGCGTCGGAGTTTACATGCTCCAACCGAATTACGAACCTCACCCCGTACGACGCTCCCTCCAAAAGAAGTTGCCTGCACATAAAGAAAATAAGACTTCAACAATGGGTCATACTCGGTCACTGGGCAATAAATGAAAATTATTTAACTAAATAGTTTAATTCAAGACCTCAATCATACAAATATAGACATGGTGATGACTGAGAATGACCACTTATGCTCTTGTTGAGAGTTGAACTCAAGACCTCTTGCTTACGAAACAAGTGCTCTAACCAACTGAGCTACGAGAGCCATTTTAGGAAGAAGATGTATCGAACATTGAAACGACAAATAAACAAAAATATGTGAAAATTTAGGGTCGTTACACCCAACAACCCGAATAAAACTCTGATACCATGATAACTTTATTATTTATGTTTTGATATCTGTATGAATTATGTGATTCATGTGTTTCTTTTTTATGCTCGATTAGAAGGATGGATTGCATTCGGAAATTATATTACTATGTTTGTATGGATTCTAACAGACTAAATAAAGTGACATACGAGGACCATTCCTTATCATTCATTGATTAAATGCTTGATAGACTTGCTGGAAAGTCACATTATTGCTTCTTAAATGGTTATTCAAGATACAATCAAATTACAATGAGTCCAGAAAGTCATGAGAAGACCACATTTACATGCCCGTATCGAATTTTTGTCTTTAAACGAAATGCCTTTTGGGTTTTGCAATAGTACAACAACATTTTAATGATGTATGATGGTCATCTTTACTGACATGGTGGAAGCGTTCATAGAGATATTCATGTATTTCTTCTCGGTTTATGGATAATCATTTGAAACTTATTTGTGCAATTTGGAGAAGGTTCTACAAAGGTTGTGTTGCAGTCCTGTAAACTGGTGCGTATACCTTTAATAAGGTGATATAATGTTAATTATGTAATTAACGTCAAAACACCTGAGATACGCTGGTACTTCTTTCCATATAAGAAATGCGCATGAGAATATTAATATAAGAATAATATCGAGCCAAATAAGATAGTCAAATATTGACAAAATATATCTAAGGACATGAATTGAAAGCAATGCGCTCTTGTTGAGAGTTAAACTCAAGACCTCTTGCTTACAAAATAAGTGTTCTAACCAACTGAGCTGAGAATGTATCGAACGTTAAACAACAAATAAACAAAAAAAAAATTAATTACTAAATCAAATTAATGTTATACATTAGTTTATAATAAATGGTAAATAATGCTCTTGAACTCAAGACCTTCGGCTTACTAAACAAGTGCTCTAACAACTGAGCGACAAGAGCCACTTGAAGAAGAGGATGTATAGAACATTGAACAACAAATAAACAAAAAAATTAATTACTAAATCAAATTAATGGTATACCTTAGTTATGTACTCAAACCTCCAACTCACTAAACGAGTGTTCTAACCAACTGAGCTATAAGAGCAGAATGCAAATAAGAACATACCAATTGTAAAATCGCCAAACTGACCCCATGAATAAGGAAAATGGGAAAGAGAATTAAAAGACTATTACAGTTAACATTATACAAAGAATCCGATCATAAAATACAAATCAAATAGACTTCTTTACACAAACGAGAAAAATAAGCAAAATATTAATTTTTACTTTTACGGGAGAAACCCAAATCAAATAAAGCATAACCCAATCCAATATTATTGAAGTAAATTCTATCTTGATTATTGATTTTGAAGTTCATTTTGTAGTCCTTAAACTTCCCACATTGATTGGGGAGGAGAACAAAATATTCTTTATAAGGGTGTGGAAACCTTCTCGACGACGCGTTTTAAAGCTTTGAGAGGAAGTCCGAAAAAGAAAATCCAAAGAGGACAATATCTACTAGTGGATTTATTATTTCAATTTAATAAATTAATGACATAACTTTTAAGGTTCTAATACCGTGATAACTTTATTATGAAAAAAATTTGGAATGTACCCGAGTTGTGTCAAAAAATTCATTTGGACCAACCTTAAAATTTTAGGTTGATTAAGTTGGAGACATAGCAGCTCGAATAAGGTTATGAAACCACGATAACTTTATTATTTATATTTTAGTATTTATGAATTGGATCTCACCGTGTTTTAATATTTTTCATCTCATTTAAAAAAGGAAATTAATGAAATATTATTTTGAAACTATTTCAAGGATTAATAACTAAAATAAAAAATTTTAAAATGTCATTATATAATTGAAACATATTTTAAAGTTATGAGGTAAAATTTAAACCTAAAGATCAATGATACGATACTCCACATCATAATTATTCAATGAAAAAAAAAATAAAAATAAAAAAAAAATCGCTCTAAGGCAAGAAAGAATAATGTTTTTTTATAAATTTTGCCTAGAAGAAAAAGAAATATTTAATCTTTTTTTATAAATTTCTTAATTGAGAAGATTAATATTTTTCATAATAATCATACGTGACTCGATTTTAATATTGAATGAATTATGAACTCTTGCTTACTGAGTATTTGTCCTTTAGTTTGCATGAGTGAGAATGACTCTTGTAGCTCATTCAATATGTTTGTCATTTTGAGAACTTGACCAAATACAGAGCTAGAAACATAATATCACGAGATGTGATTCACTCATTTTCACATGAGAAAAGTAGATGAGTTGTTTTCTTAAGTACTAATTTCGGGACTTGAACAACGAGGTCTTAGAGAATAATGTAAAAGATAATGTTCACTCACCCTCTCATTAAAAATTTGTTCATTAGAGAATCAATGATAATGTAAAAGATGTAATTACAAGGGTAAAATAAACTTTTGACCAAGGTGTAATTATGAACGATTCGTAAAAGATTGAGTTGTTTGTAATGATTATATCAATGAACATAACTTAGTACATAAGAGTGCAGGTCTATAGTGGGGTGACTTATAGTTAATGAATACAAATTGATTAATTATAGAGTTTAATAAATTAGTTTTGTTTTTCGATTGGTCTATAATATCCCTTGCTATGATACAAAAAGTAAAATTTAAATTGAAACTTGTGCTCTTGTTGAGAGTTGAACTCAAGACCTCTCGCTTACGAAACAAGTGCTCTAACCAACTGAGCTACAAGAGCCACTTGAAAAATAGGATGTATCGAACATTGAAACGACAAATAAAAATACCAGAGACATATTTCTAAAGCGGTGCTCTAACCAACTAAACTACGAGAGCTACTTCAAACTAAAAACATACCAATTCTAGAATCGCCAAACAAGTAACACCTAAGCAACCATATCTGAGGACCCTGATACCATGAGAACTTTAATAAGGAAAACAGGGAAGAGAATGCAAAAGACTGCTACGATTTACATTCTACATAGAATTGGATCAAAAAATACAAACCAAAAAGACATCTTTATACAGACAAGAATAATAAGCAAAATACTAATTTATCTTTACGAGATAAATTCAAATCAAATAAACCCTAACCTAATCCAATATTATCGAACTAAATTCTATCTTGAAGTTTATTTGATAGTCCTTGAGCTTTTAAAAAATATTTATTTATTATTTTAATTTAATAAATTAATGTCATAACTTCAATGAGGTATTTTAGAACATTAAAAGTAGGACTGTACTCGAGTTAGGATGAAAAAATTCTTTGGACAACTCTGAAATTTCAGGCTGGTTAGGTTGGAGACCCAACGACCCGAATAAGGTTTTGATTCCATGATAACTTTATTATTTATGCTTTGATATTTGAATAAACTATATGTAACGTTGAATTGGATCCTCATATTATATTACATTATTTTACAAATTGTCACCATCATTTTTTTTGTCTTTATTTTAATGAGAACGTCCACAAATAATTATTATATCAACCTTAATTTAGAAAATCGTATAAATATTAAATATAGAATCAATTTTGGCCATCATCATAAACTTTCAATTTCATCAAATTGAACGGATAATTTTTTTTTCACCATATTTGCAAGGAAAAGAAAGTTGCATAATTCTATATCATTCGACATCATTAGAGTATCGTTAATTTGAGTATAA
Source organism: Cucurbita maxima (assembly GCF_002738345.1). Classification (NCBI taxonomy): domain Eukaryota; kingdom Viridiplantae; phylum Streptophyta; class Magnoliopsida; order Cucurbitales; family Cucurbitaceae; genus Cucurbita; species Cucurbita maxima. The sequence goes on along the minus strand of NW_019272026.1, from coordinate 835,805 downwards.
CTCCGTCGATAAAATACATAATATTAGGATAAAGATCAATGCTACGATGTTCCATTCATAATTATTGAATGAAAAAAAAAAAAAAACATAAAATCGTAGTAAGACCATTCTTGTTTTGACCTTTTAAAAGTGTGTTCAAATCTCCCCGCTCCATGGAAGAGTTAATTCTTACAATGTCATCACAAATCTCATAACATTAAAAAAAAAAAAAAAAAACCATGACGAAAGATTTGATGGCAAGAACATGAAGAACAAGAACAAAAAAAATACCCAAAACAAACTTTACCAAGGCACCTAATATAACAAATCCCTAGTATTATTTTCAACCTGCAATGGTCTTCTCCTTTTTCAATCTATTCAGAGTCTTCTTTCGAAAGGCTCCCACAAACTTTGACCTTTTGTTCAAATTGTAGCAATGAAGATGTTGTGGAATGTGAAGAACTTCTACATAGTTGGAATATTTCAAGGAGTCTTACAAGCAACAAAGGTAGAATTCTTGCTCTCGTATTTATTGCTTTTATTCCGTTCTTAATAAAATCAAAACGGTTCTCAATGTTTCAGCTATATGGATGAAGAGTTCATTCCTTTCATATAATTTATGACCATAATTAGCGCCTTAAAATAAATTAAAGAAACACCATACCTCTAAATTATCATCCACCCAAAATTTATAACCATCTAAGAATAAATGGAGTTTGATTCTATTAAACTTACGCGGTTATAACTATACATAGTAGGAGAATCCTCTGTTATTAGAGTTGTGTCTCCTGATTTTCTGGTTTGTTGCCATGGATCAAGAACCACGCATGTAATATTCATTGTACACATCTCCTATATATATATAAATCAGGTCGTTACCCATAGAGGTTATATAGAGGTCATTGCGTCATTCAACTTAAGAAGGTATTAGAGCCAAGGTATATTGATATGAACCAAAAGACATCAATCATACATGGAAATCAACCTAAGGGAAAGTATGAAACAGATTACCTTGATGATCAAGATCAAGAGTAAAGAAAACTCGTTTCTAAACTCGTGATTTTAATCTCAAACAATTCGATCAACAAGGTAATCCGAATCTTACTTCCCTTGTAGTGGTTCCTTATCTTATCATTTGGTATTAGAGCCTCAGGCTCAAAATCGGATATATGTTTCCTTTGTGTTTCTTTTCAATTTGTTTTTAACTTTATAGTTTTTAATCGACCCAAAATAAAAAAAAAAAATCCAATTTGGACTCTACTAAAAAATTTGAGAAGTGAGAATGAGAGCTTCATTTGTGTACATGAGTGCAAACAGAGTGGCTTAAAATTCCTTGAGTGTATACACATGAGAGAGTTTTGTGAGGTCCTTTGTATTTCCATAACTTATTTTTTGCAGTAAAGTTTCACAAATAGATTCGAGGACGAATCCTCTTGAAGAAGTGGAGAATGATATGAACCAAAAGACATCAATCATACAATATACTTCAACGAAGATGTGAAGAAAAGATTGTTATCTCCAGGCAAGAACATTGTTTGAGATTCGAATCACGAGTTTAGAAACGAGTTTTCTTTACTCTTGATCTTGATCATCAAGGTAATCAGTTCCATACTTTCCCTTGGGTTGATTTCCATATCATTTGGTATCATAGCTTCAGGCTCAAGATCAGATATATGTTTCATTGCGCTTATCTCTTTTAATTCTCTTATAATTTTTTTTCCTCAGTTTGGGTANAAAAAAAAAAAAAAATCTTATGTTCTTTAAAGTGTTAGATCTGGATCCTATCAACACTTTGTTCTTCTTTAAGATCTTCTAAATCAATTTTCTTGTTGGTAAATTGATTAGATTTTGCCAATCAGAAGAAAAAAAAATCATTGAAAGAAAGAAAGCTTATTGATGTTAAATGTCTTTCTTTTTTCCTCTTGATTATTATATGTACTCTCATATGTTACTACGTCTAAATTAGTCCTTAATCATTTTCTTTCTTTAATTCGTTTCTTTGTCGTTATTCAAATTGCTCCTTCAATATCCTTGTTTATGTGTTGAGTGTGTTGTCTATTCACTTTGACTTGCACTTAGCTCTATAACATAGCTTGTCTCACATCCAAATTTGTTTTTTGGAGTGTGATTTGTGTGCGCTCAATTGTGAGGGTGAGTTTGTAAGGGAGTGACACATTGATTCGAGTGTTGAGTGCTAAACACGAGTGAACTACATTTACGAGTGAATACACGTGAGGGAGCGCTTGTGAGGTCCTTTTTTTTCTTTTACCTTTCTTTTGTAGCATGGAAAATTCAGACGACAATACTGACATTACTGATGCATGATTGAGAGAAGCACAACAATGAACCATGGAAAGACTAATTCGAGGAATAGAAGAGTTGACTGATCGAATCAGAAGACTGGAGATTCAAAATCAAGCTCGATAGAGGATTCCACTACCTACGCCCTCAACCGATACATATGAGAGCGACAATTCTGATCACCACGAGGATAATCCACATGCGGTTGGTCATGGCTTGATGTGAGGGAGAGACTATGGAAGAAGGTATCATAATTTACAACAACGAGTTCCTTATGATGATAGAATTGATCGTAACGTGGGGAGCATCAAATTAAAACTTCCCAAGTTTTATGGCAAAACAGATCCAGAGGAGTACCTTGAATGGGAGAAAACGGTGGAGTCGGTGTTCAACTGTCATAATTTTAGTGAAGAAAAGAAGATATTGTTATGCATTGCTCAATTCAAACAATATGCTCAAATTTGGTGGGATAAACTGATGTCAAGTAGGAGAAGTAACCTTGAAGCACCAATTGATTCATGGTACGAGTTCAAAGAGTCCATGAGGAAGCGTTTTGTTCCACAATATTTTCAATGGGACATGGATACATTAATGGATCGACTTGATCTCGATGAGGACATGGAGGCTCTCATGGCGTGATTTCTTAATGGGTTAAACACAGAGATTACATACAAGACTGATTTACAGCCTTATTCTAATATTGAGGAGTTGTTGCACATTGCAATTAAGATCGAGAGGCAAATCCAACGAAGGTCAAAATGGTATTCTTCTAAAACTTTTCCCAATTCTACTTCTACATGGAAAAATGATAGTAAGAACATTGATTATAAACATAGAAATCAAGATATTAATGAGAAGACTCAAAGCTAAATTTGAGAAAGGGGAGAGTTCTAGAATAGGGAAAGAAAAAGTAGAAATGTCTAATGTTCGAAATAGAGATTTAAAGTGTTGGAGATGTCAAGAGAGATTGCCCAAATGCAAGAATTATGGCCATCAATGAGGGAGAAATTGTTACGGATGACGAGGCACATGACGACATAAATGAGAAAACTGATGAGAGTGAGGAGTTTAGTGAAGAGAACCCTACACATATATCTTTGGTTACTGGACGAGCTCTAAACACCACATTAAGGAGGACGATCTAGACTAATGGGAGAAATTATTTCGAACTCGGTGTCTTGTTCAATCTGTACCTTGTAGTGTTGTCATTGATAGCGGTAGTTGCACCAATATTGTGAGTTCCATTCTGGTCAAAAGATTTAATTTAAAGACACAACTACATCCACGACCCTATAAGCTTCAATGGTTGAATGATCATGGGGAAGTACAGGTAACTCAACAAGCTCTTGTTTCTTTTACTATTGGAAAATATGTTGTTGATGTTTTATGTGATGTTGTATCCATGCATGTTGGAGATTTTAAATGTAACCTAAAGTAAATAAAATGTCTTAAAATACAATTACTCTAAATGATAACCCACCCAAAATTTATAACAATCAAACTTCATTCTTCTTTCATGTGGCATGAATTGAAACATCTTTTGATAATTTTGACAACCTTTTCTTCATCTCTTCGCTGAAGTATATTGTATGATTGATGTCTTTTTGTTCATATCATATATTCATTAACAATGTCTACCATACATTCTTGTTCCTCCTCCTCTTCCCCATCCACCATCTCCAACACGATCTCATCTACCATGGCGTTGACCTTTGCCCTAATCCCTCTCCACCACGCTATCTGATAACTCTTTAAAAGTAAGTCATATCAAGTCTTTTTGTATGTAATATGACACTCTTATTCACCATTTTCTCATTATTTACCCTATTTATTCTACTTAGTGAGCATGAAATCTTGTCTTGCGGTCCAACATGAAAAAAATATAATTTGACATAAATCGATCTTAATTGTACATTTGATTGAGTTATGTGGTAAAATTTCAGACATTTATATTGAACCATGAGGGAGTAGCAAATTTGAAAATAAATGGGAGATGACATGGAAATTTTAAATCTACATCAGTAGTCCAAGTGAGTCATTGATTACTAAAGGAGGAACATCCTATGTGAACAACTTATTCTTTTTCAGTCCTAAATGAGAACCCATGCTCAATATAAAAGGAAAAAGAAACCAAGTAAAGGGAGCCACACTTTGGAAGAAAAATCGAATTACGCAGTAGCAGCCTTTGCTGCAGTGAACTACTGCAGAGAAGAAGAAGAAAACCCTAATCCAGCAGCGGTTGACAGTAGAAAGAAAAGAAGACCGACAAGGATTGATTAGGGCAAAGAGGTGGACGTGAGAGCTCAAGAGACAGAAACTTCCATTGATGAACGGGATAACTCTTTATTTCCTTATTCTCTTTTCTTATTCCATCAATTTTACATGATGAAGATGTGGATTCCTCTATTTAATTCAGTTTGTATGGAGAACTAAACTTTATAGGGGAGGCAAGAAAGTTTTATATAGTTTAAGTATGTTGACGGTATGATTTTAGTTTATTAAAGAGTTGTTGTTAATGATTTACATGTGTGTTTAATTAGCTACTTTACATACATAGTTGTTCTCTTATTTGGGAGAAGAGAGGAAACAATGAAATCCTCTTTAATACTCTAGTTCTATAGCAAGGAGACTTGAAAGGTAATAAAAGGGTTAGGAATAATTCTTCTACTATAGCTTAGTTAATAGAAATTATAACCAAATAATCACCATTCAGACCCTCATAAGTGGGCTTGGGAATCTATTAAAAGAAACTAAAATCTATCACAGAACTCAACAACTTATCTATTTAATCTCTTTTAGCTGAACCTTTCTCTACTTGATTTTCTCTACATTTTCTTATCATTTTCTACTTTTCTATAACAGTGACACTCTGTTTTAGTTTTGTTTAAGTAATTAAAATCACCCACACCCATTTGAATGTTACCGAAAAACTCAATTAATTTCCAACGATAAAATTAACCAAAAAGATAGGAATCGATAATTTACTTATTACTTGCTACTTGTGATAGTGTATACTTGCACTTATTCTTGTGAATTTTACATCATTTTATTATATACATCCACAAGTGATCACTATCACCATCTGTCTCACCAAGAACAACTTCATCATATGGCGCACCCAGCTCCTCCCCTACCTACGAAGTACAAAGCTTATGGGCTACCTTGATGGCACCATTGTCGCATTTGCCAGGCTGGTCCCTTCTTCAACCATTGTTGGTGATGACCTGATCTCTAACCCGACCTATGATCGGTGGTATGATCATGATCAACAGGTCCTTAGCGGCCTTCTCTCCTCCATGTCTGAGGAGGTTCTTCACGATGTGGTTGACGCTACTATGTCTAAGGAGGGTGGGATACCCTACCGTGGATGTTTTTGTCGTCAACTCGTGCTCGCATTGTTCAGATCTGTGTTGAGCTCGTCACGTCCAAGATCAATGGGCTGGCCGCCGGCTGTAATAGCCAAAATAATAATAATAATAATAATAATAACAATAATAATAACAAATAAACAAATAAAAATAATTATAAAAAAATATATATGTCAAAATAATAATAATAATAATAATAATTGATAATTAAATAACTATAAAGGATTACTTAAAAATAAAAATAAAAATAAAATTTACCCACCTCTCTCCACTGACCTCTAGTCCCAACCCCATCCTCTTTCCTCAACCCTATCCTATCACACTTCAACCAAAAATAAACAGAAAAAAATGTCATAGAAAAAATAAAATGGTGTTTTGATGATCCAGATTTACCTGGAGAGATTTTGGTATGTTATAAAAAATCTATTTAGGATTAAATCTTCTTTCATATTTTACTATGTAATAATCAGATCCCATATTCAATTAATTAGATTTTCTTTTCCATTTCATAGTCTAGGTTGAATTCGGTTTGCAACATTAGTATAGGTTAGTATAGGTTGAATTGTATTTGCATAATAAACCATAGGGTAGTATAAGATATTCATTTCGGTTTTGTTCCTTTTCCTTTGTTTCAATAATGTTCTTTTCCTTTCTTTCCCTTGTAATCATTTTCTCTTTCACGAGGTAATAAAAGGCGAGTGTAAGTCGCATTTATGAACAGGGCCGATTTAATGTATATTCCGCATTTGAGGGTATAGTAATGACCTTAGATTAAATAGGTAAAATTTAGGGTCGTTATACCGGCTCTGCCTTGCGGGATGATGACGTGATCACGTATCTCCTAATTGGTCTTGACCCTGACTATGATCCCTTCGTCACCTGGATGACTACCGAGAGTGAAGCTCTCACGTCTGATGATGAGTTTGCACATCTAATGGCGTTTGAAGCTCGCCAACCATAACACCAGGCTGAACTTCAGTTAAATCCAAGATCTTCGGCTAATTATGTTGGTCATAGTGATCAGTAGAATAACCGTGGTTGTGAGGATTGTGGTTGTGGCCATTCTCGAGGTAGCACACCCTTTTATTCTGCTGGTGATCTTTGTGACCCTTCTGCTTGTCCTTCCTGCTAGATCTACGACAAAGTGGAGCATACTGTCATTCGCTGCTGGTATAGAATGGATGAGTTCTATCAAGATGAACTTCCTTGTGTTGCACTGGCGGCTACTTCCTCCTACAAGATTGATCCAAATTGGTACAGTGACACAAGCGCCACTAATCAAATCATCAGTGACCTAGATCGTTTCGTTGTGCGTGAACGCTACTATGGAGGTGAAAAAGTTCAAATCGACAATAAAGCAGGTTTGCAGATTTTGCATACTGGTCATTCTTCAATTAATACTATTGTTTGCTCTCTTGCATTGCGTAATATTTTGCATGTGCCTGAAATTTCCAAACATCTTTCCGTTCATAAATTTTCTCGTGATAATGACGTATTATTTGAATACCATCCTTGACATTTTTCCATTAAGGATTGACAGTCGAGGAAAAGTCTTCTGGATGGGAGGTGTGAATCTGATCTCTATCCTATCAAGTCATTTGATGTCAATGATCTCAAGCATGCCTTAGTGAACAGATCTATTAGTCACGCCCAATGACATGCACGTCTTGGAAATTCTTCATCTCAAGTAGTGAAGTCAATTTTACATCTTAATAATATTTAGTGTGCTAGTGAGTCACCTTTGTCAATTTATAATGTGTGTTAGTTAGCAAAAAGTCACCAATTACCATACACTAGTTCGTTTCATCGATCTTCGTCACCTTTGGAACTGATTTTTCTAATGTTCGAAATCCTGCACCTCCATTGGTTGGGGGCTTTAAATATTATATCAGCTCCATTGATAATTTTAATAAATTTTCGTGGATCTATTTGATGCATAATCGTACAAAAGCTCCTCGTATACTTTTGCAGTTCCAAGCTCATGTTAAGTGCTTCCTAGATACTAAAATCATGTAACGACTCAGATCCACCGCTAGCAGATATTGTTCTCTTTGGGCTTTCTCTTTCGGGCTTCCCCTCAAGGCTTTAAAACGCGTCTACTAGGGGAAGGTTTCCACACCTTTGTAAAGGGTGATTTGTTCTCCCCAACCAATGTGGGACATCACAATCCACCCCCCTCGAGGCCCAGCGTCTTCGCTGGCACTCATTCCTTCCTTAAATCGATGTGGGACCGCCCCTAAATCCACCCCCCTTTGAGGCCCAACGTCCTTACTAGCACACCGCCTCGTGTCTACCCCCCTTCGGAGAACAGCGAGAAGGCTGACACATCGTAACGACCCTAAATTTTATCTATTTATTCTAAGGTCATTACTATACCTTGAAATGCGGAATATACATTAAATGGGCCCTGTCATAAATGTGACTTACACTTTCCTTTTATTACCTCGTGAAAGAGAAAAATGATTACAAAGGAAAGAAAGGAAAAGAACATTATTGAAATAAAGGAAAAGGAACAAAACCGAAATGAATGTCTTATACTACCCTATAGTTTATTTTGCAAATACAATTCAACCTACACTAACCTATACTAATGTTGCAAACCGAATTCAACCTAGACTATAAAATGAAAAAAAAAAAAAAAAAAAACTACTACCCTATGCATGTGCCACAGTCCCGGGTGTACGATGCCGCCGTCGATGTCACATGGGTGCCTTGCCCTTATCTAAAAAAGTAAGGTAGCACGAGGCTTGAGTATTTCTAGAATACTCAGTAAGTGACCCCTTATCGGGATTTTGCAACAATCACACACAATGAAATGATGGGACCTATCGTTTCATTTCGTTTTCCCTACAGTGCTGTCCTAACAGTTAATCGTGGACGTGTACCATATACTCTACACACAACCCATACGTGAGAGTATGGGCTCACCAGCTAGTTCGCACGCCGCTGGGCCACTTTCCTTATTCGGTGGACATACTCTAGGAGCCCCTTATGCCAGGACCTGTTAAAACTAGAACCGTCACGGCAGCGCTATACAAAGCGTAACGATCGTTGTCCTCCCATTGGTTGTACGTGTTCGACCCTCGTGATGAGATAGGAGTATCCCCCCATATGCATGAACACACAATATGCATGAGGTCCCCACTAGTCCTACATTTAACATTAATGAACATAACCCCTTGTCACGTTTCATGCTTACATGTCATTCTCATTTTCATTTTTTTACGTATCATACATATTCCAATCGGGGTTATGTTTCCATGCAGTTTACCGTATTTCATGTCATACAATTCATGTTGTTTACATTCAAGTATTCCGTACAATCATGCCATAATCATTCAGGAACCATATATCGTCACATGCATATCATATCACATCAAAAAAAGCAGCATACATAGCATACATTCACATTCACATGAGTTCGTACTTAAGCACATTAAATTGGCATACAATTCAATGACACGTGCAAATCCACGAGCACGTGCCAACATACAACAATTAACGCGTAACCTACGACGGGTGAGCCACTTACCTGGTTAGCTTAAGTCGTTGTCACGTATATATTCTTATTGAAAGTTCGATTCCGTCCTTTGAAATCCAAGTCAACCTATGTGAGCCCATAACATCAGTTTCAAGTTTGAACTCTATAAAATTATTTCTCTAATTTACATGGTTAAAATTATGATATTTCCTAGACAAAATTTAATGAGTTTCATGCCATATTTCCTGTTTTATTTTTAAATTCTGTTCAACAACTCTTCCGTCAATCTTCCCATCTCCCTCTTTGTAATTATTTTACTTCTGTAAATAGACTTTCAATTCTACAAACATTTTTAATTCTATAAATAAGATATTCCTCTAATTCTATATTTATTTTCATAAACAGATATTGTTGGCCAATTTTGATCAATTGTTTGGCTACTATCTTACCTTATGGATCTACCAACTAAATTTTTATTGATTCTAAACTTATTTCCTATAACTTCCAATGCTAACAAAAAAATCTAATTAATTGAATATGGGATCTGATTATTACATGATCTAGTAAAATATGAAAGAAGATTTTGTTGAGTTTTATGTCCTAAAACTCATAGTTTATAAACAAAAACATATTCTATTTTCAATAAAGTTATTATTGTTGTTTATTCAGTAAAGATTGTTATGGAATAAAGTGAACTTTACGATCATTAATCTAAATACAATAAACAAAGAACACTTTGGCTAAAGTATGATTACTTGAACTATATGTAGAGACATAAGAATTGATCAAGTTCAAGTATATAGTCAAAATGATGTATAATATAAGAATAAGGCTAAGTACCTTATTCTGGAGACACTATGAATGCGGCCCACTTTTGTATATGATATAAACAATGTTATCACTAAAATTGTACATGTGGAGACATGTGAGTGGGGGTGTCCTATGCAATGAGTATTGCATAAGATTGGACCATAAACAAAATCACTCTCACTTTATAATGTCGTTTACCGTTGAGACTGATTTTCTTTTCATTCGATGACCTAGGTAACTCGATCTTAATCCTAAGCTAACCATGAACTTCTGTTTATTCGAAATTATCCTTAGATTTGCATGGGTAAGAGTGGCTCAAGTTTTTCGACTCAATAGGCCTCCCATTTTAGGGGTAAGACTGGGTAAATGGCTGAGGACGTGGAGTGCAAGATGAAATTCATTCCTACCCACTTTTAGGGATAAAAGAGAGGTAGTTCCCTTAAGTACTGACTCCGGGTCTTGAACAAGGGGCCCACCCTCTCATTGGCCTGAGAGGGATTTGGTTTACTGGTTGGACCACAAACCAATTGTTCATTAGAGAATCAGTGAGACATAAGAAACAAGAAGTAACTTCAGGGATAAAACGGTAAATTGACCCAACTTTAGTTAACGAATATATCTATAGTGAGAGGAGTGCAACTACTAGGCTATAGTGGAATGTCCTAGTAGTTAACGAATGTTGGTTGACAAGGTTAATGAGTTTAACCGGTTAATTTTGGATCGTTGGAGCCCATGATCTATAGATCCATTAGGTCCTTCTACTAGCTCATATCGGACTAAACCATAGAACAGTGTAACGAGTGAGTTCGAAGTGTTCGAATTCAAATCATGGAGAATGCACTACATATATACGATATATTTAATCGCATTTTTGTTTTATTTACAAATTAAACAAAAAGAGAGAATCTAAGATATTTAAATTAGATTTAAATATCTTAATCGAATATGTGTCAGAATTAATCGAGATTGACATTTGAATTAATATTAAATATTAATTAAATAGTTTAATTAATCATTTAATATTACTTTAATTTGAAATGAATAATTCAAATTGATTGTTGAATCAAAAGGAAGAAAATAAAAATGTTGACTTCATTTAATGATTTAATGGAACAATCCATGTCAGTGGAATTTTGAGGTGTCAAAATTTGGTTTAACCAAACTTGCATGCCAAATAAACCTCACGAATTTGAGTGGAATTTTGAGTGTCAAAATTTGGTTAACTCAAGCATGCATCCTTACCACATAATCCCAAACATTTGAGTGGAATTTTTAGTGTCAAAATTTGGTGATCTCAAATTCGCATGAACATGCAAACATGACTCTATAAATAGAGTGATCATAAAACATGTAAGATCTTCTTGTTGGTGAAAAACCTTGAGAAAAACCTCTCACAAACACTCTTTTCATATATACAAAATTCCTCCCAAGTTTAGTCAGTCACCGGATTCCACAATCCCGTTCTAAAGCTGCAGGATAGTGGAGAAGACACTAGTGGTGGTTCGAAACCGGTTCGTGAGGAAAAAGGAATTTGAACTACAAAAGGTTAGTATTCAAACTCATTAAGTTTTAATACTTATAAACATGCTAGTTATTTACTATAATTGATGTTCTAAAAGTGTCTAAGATTCAAATTGCTCCCGCATGTGTTATAGCACCATCAGATTTGATCTTAAATTGATTTCTTATAACTATGGAAGAAAAAAAATCTGAGATAGGATTTTACGGTAATAACAGACCAAAATTTCTCCAGGTAGATCTGCATCATATCCTTGTTGAAACACTATTTTTCTTTTTTTCAAATCTGACATTTTTTTGTGTTTATTTTTGGATGAACTATGATATTATTATGGTGGGGTTAAGGAAAGAGGAGTGGAGAGAGGTGGATAGATTTTATTTTTATTTTTATTTTTAAGTAATCATTTTTAATTATTTAATTATGAATTTTTATTATTTTTATTATTTTGACGTATATTATTTTTTTTTTTTTTTTTTTTTTTTTTTTTTTTTTTTTTTT
>NW_019272026.1:784089-823536 GCF_002738345.1 Cucurbita maxima | reverse complement strand
TTTTTTTTTTTTTTTTTTTTTTTTTTTTTTTTTTTTTTTTTTTTTTTTTTTTTTTTTTTTTTTTTTTTTTTTTTTTTTTTTTTTGTGGGCGGTTACAAATCAAGTGTGTCTAGTTTGATTGGGGCGAGGAATATCAGAAAATTCATCACATTTTTTTGTTCCCTTGAAATTGCTCATCATGTTTCGTGCTCTCACACGCATCAACAAAATGGGTCTGATGAACGCAAGCACCGTCATATTGTTGAGTCTGGCCTAGCGCTTCTAGCTTATGCTGATGTATCTATTAAATTTTGGGATGACGTGTTTCTTACGGCCATATATCTCATCAATCGTCTTCCTACTCATGTCATCAGTAACAAATACTCCTTAGAGGTCTTTTCATACCCCACAAAATTACTCTTTATTAAGAGTTTTTGGGTGTGCTTGTTGGCCTTCTCTTAGCTCTTGTAACAAACAAAAGTTCTCTTTTCAATCCAAGAAATGTGTCTTTCTAGATACAATTCTTTACATAAAGGGTATAAGTACCTTGACACCAATTCCGGTCGTGTCTATATTTCTAGAGATGTCATATTTGATGAGAATATTTTTCCTCCAACCCAATTCTTCTCAACTATTTTTCCTCCAACCCAATTCTTCTCAACCTTGCAACCGACGCACAATGCCCCTAATTTGCGTACCTTGCATTTGGGTAACGACAATACTAATTTGGAGCATGAACATATGCATATATATGTGCCTACGACCTCTTTGGATGCAGAAAATTTGGTGCCCACATCAGCTTCGCGATTGTCGTCGTTATCCTCCGCTTTGCTACCACTCGAATCAGCATCGTTTGTTCCGCCAATGATTGAAGCCTTGGGTCCTCCGCCAGGAGATGCTATTCCCGCATTGCTTGGGCTCCACTCGAATTCTGTGGTCTCTGGTCCTAGGGACCGGTCTCCTGGCTCGCCTCAGAGTACACAACACCCAATCGAGTCCTCGACCGCTGGTTGACCGATTGTTGTAGCATCGACTGCTCCCCTCGCAATGGTTGGTACGGTTGTCCCCTTAGTTGTGATTCATGTACCTACTACTCATCCATATGGTACTCAATTGAAACACAATATCAAGCAACCCAAGGTGCGAACATATGAAACAATAACATATTCTGTGGTTCGATCTTCTACCTCTGAACCTACTTCACATATTACTAATATGGAGCATCCCCTTTAGTGTCAGGCAATGAATGCTGATTTTAGGCACTTCTAAAAAATAAGACATGAAACTTAGTTCCTCCTCGTGCTGGTCTTAACGTTATGATTGCAATGTGTTTTCAAACTCAAGCAAAAGGCAGATGACTCTATTGATTGCTATAAAGCACGCCCGGTTGTTAAAAGGTTTAAACAATAGTATGGCGTTGATTATGATGATACCTTTAGTTCGGTTGTCAAGCCAACTACCATTTGACTCTTATTATCTCTTGTTGTTTCTCATGGTTGGGCTATTTGGTAGATTGATATTCATAATGCTTTTATTCATGGTCTTATTAATGAAGATGTTTATATAAAGCAGCCCCTAGATTTGTGGATTCTCAACATCTTGGTTATCTCTACAAGCTTAAGTCAGTTTATGGCATCAAAGAAGCTCCTTGTGCCTGGTTTTTTCGCCTTAGCTCCAAACTATTACAGCTAGGTTTTACACCTTCAAAGACTGATGTCTCTCTTTTCATTTTTAATAAGGCGGGCATTCGGATGTATATCATCATCTATGTTGATGACATTATTATCATCGACTAATCTTCTATGGCTATTGAGAAACTTCTTACATAGCTTCAAGATGATTTTTCCGTCAAGGATCTTGGCACTTTGAGTTATTTTATTGGGATTGAGGTCCGTCATACTTCCAATGAATCTGTTCTGACATAGCTTAAATACATTCAAGATTTATTGTCCATAACCAATATGCTCACCTCCAAAAGTGTGTCTACGCCTATGCTTCCTAGTGAGAAGTTGTTATTGGATGGTGGTGAAAAGCTCTCGCCTGAGGATATTACTCACTATCGGAGTTTCGCTGGTGCTCTCCAACATTTGTCTCTGTCACGTCAAGATATCTCCTTCTGTGTCAACAAAGTTTGCTAGTTCATGTCCTCCCCGACTTCTGTACATTAGGGAGCATTCAAACGGATTCTTTGTTATCTACATGACATTATTGATATGGGCTTGTGTTTTACAAAGTCTAGCACTATTTTGCTTAGTGCCTTCTCGGATGCTAATTGGGCCGAGAATCCTAATGACCGTCGAAGTATTGGAGGCTATGTCATATTCTTTGGTGGCAGTCTTATCTCACAGAGTTCAAGAAAACAATTGAAAGTTTCGCATTTTAGTATGGCGGTCGAATACAAGGTGGTTGCTGATGCCACTGCCGAATTAATCTGGATTCAAGTCCTCTTGCGTGAGCTCGGAATTTTGCAAGCCCGAGCACCTAGCCTGTGGTGTGACAATGGGCGAAGCATGTTCAGATTGATTATCACTTTGTTCGTGAACGAGTATCAACTCGTCAGCTTAATGTGCAGCTCATATCTTCCAAGGATCAGCTCGCTAATATCATGACAAAACCACTGCGAGCTCCTTCTTTTAGCAATTTTCAGCACAATTTGAACTTAGTAGTACATCGTCCAGATTGAGGGGGGTGTTAAACCTAGAAGGTTATATCTATACATAGTAGGAGAATCCTATATTCTTAGAGTTGTGTCTCCTAGTTTCCTAGTTTGTTGTCGTGGATCAAGGCCCACGTAGGTAATCTTCATTGTACACATCTCCTATATATACGAGGATGTGACCCATAAAGGTAATATGAGTATCATCGTTGTCGTTTCTAAGATTTTAAGCCGTCCTTTGGTTGAGATTTAAACTCAAGACCTCTTGCTTACGAAACAAGTGTTCTAACCAAGTAAGCTACAATAGCCACTTGAAGAAGAGAATGTATCGAACATTGAAACGACATATAAACAAATACTCGATACCTAAGAGACCAATTTTTCCCACTTATTTATACTATGAGAAAAATAATTAATTTTATCCTTTAGATTAGAGTTTTTATAAATTGATGCTCTTGTTGTTGGGAGTTGAACTCAAGTGTTCTAACCAACTAAGCTACAAAAGCTACTTCAAAAAGAGGACGTACTGTAAATTGAAACGACAAATAAACAAATACGTATTTATATAGGAGAAAAATTAAAAATAATGCTCTTGTTGAGAATTGAACCGACAGATAAACAAAGACGTATTTATATAGGAGAAAAATTAAAAATAATGCTCTCGTTGAGAATTGAACTCAAGACCTCCCGCTTACTAAACGGGTGCTCTAACCAACTGAGCTACAAGAGCCACATGTACAAGAGGATGTATCGAACGTGGAAACGACAAATAAACAAATACTCGAACGCTAGAATAAGCAACTAGGATAATATACTTTATAAATCATAAATAATCCTTAAACCTACTGCTTACTAAACCAATGCTCTAACCAACTAAGCTACCAAAGCTATATTAAATTAAAAACATGCAAATTTTAGAATCGACAAATTGATGCCTTGAAAACTTTAATAAGCAAAACGAGAAAGAGAAAGTAAAAGGCTAGTATAGTTTACATTATACAAAGAATTGGATCATAAAATTGTTCAGTAGAGAATCAAATGATATTTAAGGTAAAAGATGTAATTACAGGAGTCCGAACAACCCGTAGAGGATTGAATTGCTTGTAATGATTATATTAATGAACATAACTTGTCATATAGTACATAAGAGCTCTTATACTATGCTCTTGTTGAGAGTTTAACTCAAGACCTCTCACTTACAAAAACAAGTGCTCTAACCAACTAAGCTACAAGATCCACTTGAAAAAGAGGACGTACCAAACATTGAAACAACAAATAAACAAATACTCAGAAGAAATTGTGTACGTATAATCAATATCTTGGAAAGGTTTCATTGAGAGTGGAATTCAAGATCTCCCGCTTACTAAGCAGGTACTCTAACCAACTGAGCTATGAGAGCTAATTGAAACTAAAAACATACCAATTCTAGAATCGTCAAATGAAGAAACATCCAAGCGTATATCGTACGACTCTGATACCATGAAAACTTTAATAAGGAAAACGAAGAAGAGAATGCAAAAGATGGCTACGGTTTACCTTCTACATAGAATTGGATCATAAAATACATACCAAAGAGACACCTTTATATAAACGAGAAAAATAAACAAAATACTAATTTAATTTTACAAGATAAACCCAAATCAAATAAAGCATAACCAAATCCAATAGCCGACGTTCCTCGAAAGCGCTCCAAGCTCTTGTCGTCATATCATCATATAACATACATCATAATCATTATGTCATTGTCGTCCTATCATCATCACATAATGTCACACATCGTCATCATACCATCATTATTATTATAATCTAGCCAACACATCAATTCATATAAAATAATAATGACACGTGCAAGGGCCACTAGGCATGTGTCATCATAGATAATGCAAGTCTCACTAGGCATGTGTCGTCATAGATAATGCAAGTCTCCTGACCGAACTGAATTGAATTGAAACATATGAGAGTTAAACTCAAAACCTCTCACTTACGAAACAAGACCTCCTACATAAACGGATGCTCTAACTAACTAAGCTACTTCAAACTAAAAACATATCAATTCATATCAATTCTAAAATCGTCAAACAAGTAACACTTATGACAACTTGATTTTGATGTTTATGTTATAATCCTTAAAACTTTTAAAAAATATTTATTTAATAAATTAATAATATAACTTCAAGTATGTATTTTAAAACATTAAAATTTGGATGTACTCGAATGATCAATGACTAACATAAAAATGTTAAAAATATCGTTATATAATTGAAACATATTCTAAAGTTTAGAAGGATAATTTAAACCTATCATTTATGCCAATGTATCATTATTTTACAAGTTGTCGCCATCATTTTTTAATTTCTTACACACAACCCACACGTGTGAGTATGGACTCATCAGTCGGTTTGCACACCTCCTGGGCCCCTTTCTGGTCGAACAAGCATACTCTGGTAATTGTTAATGTCGGACACTTGTTAGAAGTAGCGACCTTCACGGCAGCATTATGTCAAACGTAATGATCGTCTCCTAGTGTACGCGCTCATACTATCGTGAAGGAATAGGGGTATCCCCCAATGTATGAGCACACAATAATGCATGAGGTCCCTAAATTTTTCTATTTTAATTATTCTTAATACAACCTGAGAATGTTTGTTTAATCCACCATGGCTAAATCGTGTGAAAGTTATCTATTTATAATCAAATAAATTATAAGGATATGGAAAGAGTAATAAATGAAAATAGCAATAAATGGGAAGATACCTAAGGCAAAAAAGCAAATATTAGATATTTGTCTTATAATAAAATATCAAATATGATATATATGGTAAACTATAATTTAGTACTAAATATCCTTAACCCCGTTAACTTATATTTCATATCATCACGTTTTCATATCATTTATCATAATGTCTAACATATCATTTATCGTAGTCTTTCATGCGCATGTCGGGGTTGTATTTCATGCTATTTGTCGTTTTTCATGTCAATCATATCATATTATTCATTCAACTTACAAGTCATTACATGTTGTTTTCTTGCTTTAGATATAATAGTTCATATCGTGCGAACATCATACCCTATATCATAACAATCACATAATACATTCCGAGCACGTCATCAATAAATCACATCATAACATATCATAGCATCGAGCATAAAAATTCATCGAAAATAGCATAGTAACCACGTCGCGTAGCATTTACGTATTATTTTATAATAGTCTACATATACGATTTATGACACGTGCGAACCACATGCAAGTTGGTTGGTTGGCTTTAGTTGGTATTCTTCCTAATAATTTAGGTGGCAGGTGTTCAGTTGGGCTGAGGCGCTGGAGTTTGAGCTGGCTGCTGTTCGGGTTGAAGGTAAGTGGATCTGTTTTCAGTTTGTTGCAAGTTGGTGTATCCGACCCGGATCTGGATCACTCTTACTCAAACGTAAGGATTTATTTAACAGGTAGGGATTTATCTAACATACATATCTGAAAGCCCTAGTAAAACCCAATATCCAATTTGAACTCCGATGAATACAATGGTGTTAGAACATGTTGGGCTTACCTCTCGGGGTTGTATGAATGTTGGCTGTTCTTTTTGCAATGTAAGAAGGTTGTTTTGGCGTTGGGATTCCTCTGGATAACTCGCTGGCAAAGGTTTTGCGTTTTTTTTTCTTTTCTCTCTCTCGATTTCCTCTAACTTCTATCTCTTGCAGGGCCTCCATGGTGTGGCTGAAGGATGGGTGGGGAGTGTGACGATCATTGGGCATCGACGGGTGCGTCATGGGGTATTGGAACGATAACTCTGGGGCTCACCAGAGTTCTCAGATCTCAGCCAGATTTTTGGGATATGTTTTAATTTCGTACCATTATATTATCTACCCTTAAAAAGAACTTTTGGACTAGAAAGTCTTGATTTCCTCAATTAACTTAAGGTATTTTTTCTTTACTTCCTCCTCCCGTTCCCATGTAGCTTCCTCAATTTGGTGGTTCTGCCACAGTACCTTGACGAAACCGATATTTCTATTACGTAACGCTTTCACTTCTCGAGCTAAAATTTAACTGGTTTTTCTTCGTAGCTTAAGTCTTCTTCATTTTTTAGGGGTTTATAGTCTATCACATGCACAGGATCTGTGATATATTTCCTTAACATGGATACATGGAGTACGTCATGTACGCTTGAGAGTGAGGGCGGTAAGGCTAACTTATGCGCTACCGAGACTATTCGTTCTAGGATTTTGAAGGTCCAATGAAGAGGGGGCTTAGCTTGCCCTTGCGTTCAAACCTTAGGAAACCCTTCATATGAGCCATTTTTAAGAACACCATGGCACCTTCTTCGAACTCTAGGTTTCTACGCCTTATATATGTGGAGCTCTTTTTTATGTCTGCGCAGAGTGCATCCTTGCTTTAATTTTCTGTATAGCCTCGTTTGTGATGCGGACTAGCTGGGGTTCTACTAGTTCTTGTTCCCCTACTTCATCCAAACACAATGGAGATCTACACCGTTTTCTATATAATGCTTTAAATGGTGTCATCCCAATAGTTGTTTGGAAGCTGCTGTAATACGAGAATTTCATTAGGTCTAATTTAGTGTCCCAACTTTCTATGACATTCATAACACATGCCTTCTAGGATTTGGTGGCCGACATATACAGTTGAACCCAGTTGTTTACTGTATATGTTGTCTTGTCCGGTAGGGAAGTGTGCCAACTTTGTCAATTTATCGATAATTATTGGCAACATTCTCCCACTTCCAATCTGGGACCGTAAGAGGTGAGACTATTCCTAACGAAGTCTTGGACGAATCTTTGATAGTAGCCTACTAACCCCTCACCAATGGAGAAATTTGTACCTTGATGATCATAGTTGGGCATTCCCATTTCGTTTAGGCTACACAAGCCACTTGAAAAAGAAGACGTATGAACTTTGAAACGAAAAATAAAAAAAGTACTATGAGAAAAATAATTAAGATTTTCTAATGAAACCATGCTCTTTGACCTTTTGCTTACAAAACAAACACTCTAACTAACTGAGCTACAAGAACCACTTGAAAAATTAATTAGTGTTGTATTTAGATATTCCTCACTTCTCCTGCTTACTATGCAAATGCTCTAACCAACTAAGCTACTTCGAAACTAAAAACGTACCATTTACAAAATCACCAAACGGAAGAAACCTCCAAACAACCAAGACCCTGATTCCATAAAAACTTAAGAAAAAGGGGGAAGATAATGCAAAAGACGGCTACAATTTACCTTGTATATAGAATTGAATCATAAAATTCTTTGGATCAACTCGGTTGTTAAGTTGGTTAGATTGGAGACCCAGCAACCCGAATAAGGTTCTGATACTATGATAACTTTATTATTTATGTTTTGATATATGGATGAACGATATGATTCATTTATTTCTTTTTTATGTTTGATCAATGACTAAAATTAAAACATGTATCATTATTTTACAAGTTGTCGTCATTATTTTTTCGTTGAAATTTGAACTCAAGACCTCTCGTTTATGAAACAAGAGCTTTAACCAACTGAGCTATGAAAGCCACTAGAAAACAATACCTTTCGCTTACAAAACAAGTGTTCTAACCAAAAGAGGACGTACCTAACATTGAAACAACAAATTGTGTATGTATAATCCATATCTTGGATTTATGAAGGAAACAAAAATATTCTCATTGAGTTCACTCTGAATGAGTGCTCTAACAAACTAAGCTACAAGAGTCACATGTAATTAAAAACATACTAATTTTAGAATCGAAACTGATGCTTTGAAAACTTTAATAAGGAAAGCAGGAAAGAGAATGTAAAAGACAACATGGGTGAGAGACATAAACAAAACATTCCTTCTAAATATGTGGCCTAAGAGAAGGGTTTTAAAATTGTGAGGTTGATGGAGATACGTAACAAACCAAAGTAGACAATATCTACTAGCGGTGGACTTGAGTTGTTACAAATGGTATCAGAGTTAGACACCGAGCGTTGTGCGAGCAAGGACATTAGGCCCCAAGGATGTGAAAACCTCACACATTTTAAAATCGTGAGGTTGACGACAATACGTAACGAGGCAAAGCAAAAGACGAAAATGATATATTTTAATATTTTTAAAAAAGTTTAAGGATAAAAGTAAAACAAATTTAAATGTTTGGGACCAAAATGATATTTAAATCATAAATTTATATTGAGGATTTTAATTTCATGAAATTTTTTATATCAAATAATTCGTGCGTAAAAGGTTAATATTTCATAAGATGATCATATGTGACTTAATCTTAATCTTAAGTGTGAATAAGTTATGAACTTCTACTTGTGAGAGCTTGTCCTTTGATTTACATGGATGAAAATATGATTACTCCTCTAAGGAACACTTGCACAAAAGACAGTGCAACATAGTGGTGGACAATCGAGAGTAGGATGAATCAAAATTGAAAATCGAAAACTCAAATTGACATTGAGATTGAGAGAAGATTTACAATGATCTATGCAACAGTACTTCAAAGATCGTTGCACGTAGATTTAGATGCAGATGATAGCGGTGCAGCGGTGCTACGACCGAAAATTTGAGGATGAAGGGCATATTAAAATTGACCAAAAACTAAACAAAAATCGAGCCGAATGCTGAAGAGACGAGCCGAACGCACACTAAATGGCATTGTCGCAATCGCAAACCAAAGTTGTTAGTAGTTAGTGTGAATGTTTGATTAATCCACCACACCCAAATGGTGGTGAGAGTTCTCTTATTTATAATCATTTACAGAATACAGAAATAAGAAGGTAAATTACAAATAATAAGGAAATAGCGATAAAAGGAAAGAATAATAAATGAATACAATATATTTGCATTTAATAAAAGGGCAAATATGGTAACCTATAATGTAAGGCAAATATCTAGATATTTGCCTTATAATGAACGGTCAACTATCCTTAACACCCCCCCGCAAGCTGAGCGTCGGATTTGAACGAACATGAAGCTTGGATCTGAAAAATTCAAAGAGAGGTCGAGAAATACTCTTTGTGAAGATGTTAGCAACTTGGAGATGAGAGGGTACATATTGTGTGTGAAGTTTGCGAGCGATAACAAGTTCTCGAAGGAAATGATAATCTAGTTCAACATGTTTGGCCCGCTTGTGAGAAACAGGATTAGAGCTCAAAAAAATAGCACTTTTGTTGTCACATAAGAGTAAGGGCTACTGTGAAATAGAGACCTTGAGGTCATGCAAAAGATGCGTAACTCAAAGAAGTTCAGCAGCAGTTGTGGCAAGAGCATGATACTCAGATTCACAGCTGGAGCGTGATACAGTAGGTTGCTTTTTGGCACTCCAAGAAATGAGATTGTTACCAAGATAAATAGAATAGCCGGATGTAGAACGACGAGTATCGGGACAACCAGCCCAGTCAGCATCCGAATAAGCGACTAGCGTACTAGGAACAGTGGATGGACGAAAGGTAAGACCAAAGTGGAGTGTTCCTTTGACATAGCGAAGAATACGTTTGACAGCAAGAAAGTGATCTGCAGTAGGGGCATGCAAGAATTGACTGACAGAATTGACAGCATAGGCAATATCTGGACGCGTAATAGTCAAGTACTAAAGGGCGCCAACAAGAGATCTGTAGAGAGTAGGATCAGAGAAAGGAGAACCATCAGCAGTCAGGTGTTGAGAAACAACCATGGGAGTGTGAACTGGTTTGCTATCGAGCAACTGAGCACGAGTAAGAATATCTCGAGCATATTTTAACTGACTGATAAAGAGACCATCAGGAGTGGGTGAAGCTTCAAGACCAAGAAAGTAACTGAGAGAACCCAAATCTTTGGTAGCAAACTCAGAATGAAGCTTGCGAGTAAAGCTATTAATAAGAGATGAGTTGTTGCCGGTAACAATAATGTCATCAACATAAAGAAGCAAATAGATAAGGTTAGATTGCTGATGAAAGACAAAAAGGGACGTGTCAGCGCGACTGCAAGAAAACCCAAGTGTGAGAAGAAATGAGCTAAAACGCTGAAACCAAGCACGAGGAGCTTGCTTTAAGCCATAAAGAGCTTTCTTTAATAGACAAACATGCATAGAAAATCGAGGATCAACATACCCAGAAGGTTGTTCCATATGAACACGTTCAATAAGCGTTCCATTGAGAAAAGCATTCTTGACATCAAGTTGTCGAAGAGGCCATTTATTTGTGACTGCAATAGAAAGCACAACACGGACAGTGGTAGCTTTGACAACCGGACTGAAAGTGTCAGTGTAGTCAAGACCAGGAACCTGAGTATAACCTTTGGCAACGAGACGAGCCTTGAAGCGCTCGACGGATCCATCGGGCAAATATTTAATACGAAACACCCATTTAGAGCCCACGATGTTGGTGTTGGCAGGGCGAGGAACCAAAGTCCAAGTATCATTTTGTTGTAACGCTCGAATTTCTTCATCCATGGCAGCCACCCAAGCAGAATTTTAAGCCGCATATTTGAATCCTTTTGGCTCAGTGGATGCAAGAAGAGCAGAGAGAAGTCCAGATGAGCCCAACATACCAAGATTTGCTGGATGACGAGCCTTGAATATACCAGCTTTGGCGCGTGTGATCATAGGATGAGTGCCCAAAGAAGAGAAATCAACAGGAGGTTCAATAGAGGTCGAATTAGAAGTCGAGGGTGGCAAAGTGGAACCTGCAAGAGAAGTATCAACCTGCACAGACTCATCTACAAGGTCAGAACAAATATCACACGGGGATGAACTGGATTGAGGAATGTGCGGTGATGAAGTGGTAGGGGGGGATGAATCAATATGATGAAGATGTGGTTCCAAGAAATTTGAAATAGGAATAGTGGAAAGAGGTTGGGCTTGGGAGCTAGGGATAGCAGGAAAGTGAGTTTCATCAAATTGAGCATGGCAGGTGATATATAGTTTAGTGGTGGCGGGATCAAGACAGCGGAACCCTTTATGAACAGGACTATAACCCAAAAAAATACAAGGAATGTTGCGGAGAGAAAGCTTGTTAGGCATATAATCACGCAAATAAGGATAAACACAACAACCAAAGGGATGAAAATTGTCATAATGTGGAGTGTAGCCATAAAGGAGTTCAAAGGGTGACTTACCTCCAAGAAGTGGAGTAGGCAACCGGTTGATAATATAAGCTGCAGTGCTGAAGGCGTCAACCCAAAAACGAGGAGAAAGATGAGAGTGAACGAGAAGGGCCAAACCAGTCTCAGTCACATGACGATGTTTTCTCTCAACACGACCATTTTGAGCAGGTGTATATGGACAAGAGAGTTGATGGTGGATGCCAGAATTACGTAAATGAGTTTTGAAACAAGTACTAGTAAATTCGATACCACCATCGCTTTGAAATACCTTGATACGAGAAGAATATTGATTTTCCACAAATTTTTGAAATTGAAGAAAAATATCAAAAAAATCATATTTAAATTTTAAAGGGTAAAACCAAGTGAATCGAGAATAATCATCAATAAAAATAGCATAATAAAGAAAACCCGAATTTGATTTGACAGGAGAAGGACCCCAAAGATCACAATGAATAAGATCTAACACATGAGACGACCTACATTCATTGCGGGAATAAGGCAATCGATGACTTTTCGCAAGCTAACAAGTATTACATAATGATGGAGAAGGCAATAAAGACGTAAGAGAAAAATGACCTTTTTTATTTAAAAAAGAAATAACAGAATGATTCACATGACCCAGACGAGCATGCCATAAGTCATATGAAGCACGTAAAGATTTGTTTTTAAGGGCTCAAATAAAAGCAGAGTTGCCGCGCTCCAGCACATATAGCCCTCCATCTCTTTTACCGATTGCCACCACCCTTCCTGTTTGATGATTCTGGATAGTAATAAGATTATTAGTAAATGTAACAGAGAGAGGAAAATCAGACGTTAATTTACTTATGGAAAGAAGATTTTTAGTGAGGTGAGGGACAACCAAGACATCTAATAAGTGAATATTTGGAACAGGAGAAAAAGTACTGGTGTGGGTAATGGGTAGGGATGCACCGTTTCCTACGATCACAAAGTTCTTACCCGTGTAATTTTTAGACTGATCCAGAATTGATGGGTCGGCAGTCATATGGGCCGAAGCTCCAGTGTCCAGAAACCAATCAGCAGCATCGGGTCCAGCAATAGAACATGACGTGTTAAAGGCTTCAGCAAGGTGAGCATGAGAAGAATCGGGTCGAACATACCGTTGGTTGCAGCGGTCAGCATAATGGCCCTCTTTGCGGCATATTTGGCAATGAGGTGGTCGACGACCCTGACTTGAGTGGGTTCGTCCTCGATTAGAAGAGTTGTTTTTGTGAGAATAAGAACGACCTCGCTGATTGGTAAAGGAAGCAGGGTGACTTTCATGGGTGCGACCACTATTAGTGGCTGTGAATGTTGTAGGAGTGGAGTCAGAGGACTCAAGGGAGCGCTGGAACGACTCAAAACTTTCAGTTTTAAAGACTAGATCTGCAAAACAGGGGATAGGGGTGAGAGCCATCTGAGCAGTAGAAAAAGCTGAAAATTCGATGCCGAGTCCACGAAGGAACCAGTGCACTTTATCAATGTCCTCGACGGGTCTGCCAATGGCATGAAGTTGGTCACAAATTTTTTTGAAGGCACGGGCATACTCAGCAACAGGTTTTGTGCCACGTTTCATCAACTGCAAGTCATCCTTGAGTCTCAGTTCACGAGCTTTTGACTGATGGCTGAACGTAGTTTCCAACGCAAGCCAAACATCACGTGCAGTAGAGAGACCAACGACAACAGTCATGGCTTCCTCAGTGAGAGAGGAGAGCAGGAGACAGAGAAGTCGTTGATCGGCTGCTCTCCATGTCAAATATTTGGGGTTGAATGTTGAGGAGGTTTCTGGTTCAAAGCGAGGTGGTGGAACCATAGTTCCATCGACATAGCCCAGCATGTCTTGACTCTCAAGAAGAGGGAGAAGTTGGCTTTTCCAAAGAAGATAATTGGAAGAAGAAAGTTTGATGGTGATCATATGGATTAGAGTATTGAAAGGAAGAAGATGATAACAAGATTCGGAAGCCATAGAGAAGAAAGGATCAGGGTTTTTAAACCGAAAGGGCTCTGATACCATGTGAATGTTTGATTAATCCACCACACCCAAATGGTGGTGAGAGTTCTCTTATTTATAATCATTTACATAATACAGAAATAAGAAGGTAAATTACAAATAATAAGGAAATAGCGATAAAAGGAAAGAATAATAAATGAATACAATATATTTGCATTTAATAAAAGGGCAAATATGGTAACCTGTAATGTAAGGCAAATATCTAGATATTTGCCTTATAATGAACGGTCAACTATCCTTAACAGTTAGACTTCGATTATAGTGAAACCACATGATAAACACCTACTCAAAGAGATTTAGAGCACTATTCAAAGACTAGGAACACGAGGAAGAATTAAAAATGAAAGATTTATTGGAAATAGAGACGAAGTGGTATAGCTAATCCACAGTGAAAAAAGTGTTAAGTAGTGAATACTCAAACATTGATGAAGAAACTAAGAGGAATCGACGGCAAGAACCAATTTTGACTCGTTCATGAACAGGTTGAGTTACTCTTTTTGAAATTGAATAGATATTTCAATGATTCGAATCCGACCTTGAGAAATTAAGAAGGAAGAGTTTGAATAAATCCAAAAAAAAAAATGAAAAGCCCAATAGGATTTGATGACGAGACGGAGTGATTTTAGAGTCTCGAGATACGCTTGATTAAGTTGTAACACCTAAAAGTTGTCTAATCATGAATTGAGACAAACGACGAAATACATTCTAAGAACTAATTTAAACGTAAGAGCTACATAAAGCCTACAAGTGGGTTGCTTACTGAATATTTTCATACTCATGATACTAGTATATTTCTCATCAAGAGATTGCAATTGTGTGGTCGAGATGGAAGCCTAAGGTCCAACGAAGCCACAAAGTCGGGGCAAAAAATATATATGGGGCTTAATTTCACTTAAGGCTAGTCATGAGCGTGTCAAGATCACGACGCCGCATGGTAAAAAATGTAGAACCATGACACGCAGCACTCACTTTAAACACTGAGTGAGTCAAGCCAACTTCGGACCACGTTACCTACGGTCGGGCAACGTGTGTTCAAATCTCGGGTCCCGTTTTGAAGGAAAAATTTAACAATATATAACTTTTCGAGTAGAGAGAATTGTACTACTAAACTAACCGACACGGTTTTTCAGTTTTCTAAAAATTTAAATCTAAAAAATTTTTTATATAAAAATATCTTTTTTTATCTCAAATATTTATTTAGTTTCATAAAAATCTCATTAAAAAGATAAAATAAAAAACACGCACGGATTTGGATGAGGTGAGAACATATCGGATGGATTCCTTATCCAATGGCATTAGCCCTAAAATCCGGTTGAGCGTGATTTCAATATTTTGTAGCTCATTTCTGTTCGCGCTGAAGAACAAGTAACCCTTTTCATAATCATTTTCAAACGAAGAACAATGCACCATTTCCATGAACACCAAATTGCGTAGCGAACGCCATTAACGAGCATGTTTTCATCTGAATTGCTCTCTCAGAGCCTCCATTTCATCAACCCATTGTCGAATCCCACAATTCCTCAATCACATTCCAGCTCCTTCACTCGCAGATTTCCAAACAAAACCCATCTAAGGAATGGCGCATCTTCTGCAGAAACCAGGGAACCCCATGACCCGATTCTTGATAACAGAGAGACCCATTTGATGAAACTCCTCAACAGATCCTGCAGAGCTGGGAAGCATAACGAGTCGCTCTATTTTCTTGAAAGCGTGGTGAGTAAAGGCTTAAAACCTGATGTTGTTCTTTGTACGAAGCTCATTAAAGGGTTCTTTAATTCGAGGAATTTAAAGAAAGCTATGAGGGTTATGGAGATTTTGGAAACTTATGGTGACCCTGATGTTTATTCTTACAATGCTATGATTAGTGGGTTTAGTAAAGCTAACCAAATTGAATCTGCAAACAAGGTGTTTGATAGAATGCGCAGGAGGGGATTTTCCCCTGATGTTGTTACTTATAATATATTGATAGGGAGTTTGTGTAGTAGGGGGAAGCTTGAGCTTGCTTATGAAGTTCTAGATGAGCTTTTGAAGGATGGATGTGAGCCATCTGTGATTACTTACACAATTCTTATAGAAGCAACCATTCTTGAAGGTAGAATCAAGGAAGCTCTTAAGCTGTTAGATGAGCTTCTGTCGAGGGGCCTCCGTCCCGATCGGTACACGTACAATGCCATCATTAGGGGTATTTGTAAGGAAGGAATGGAGGATCAAGCTGTGGAATTCGTTAGGGATTTATTAGCTAGAGGGTGTAATCCAGATGTGATATCATACAACATTCTGCTGCGTTCTTTACTTAACAAAAGCAGGTGGGGAGATGGGGAGAGGCTTATGAAAGACATGGTTTCAAGTGGGTGTGAGCCGAACATCGTTACTCATAGCATTTTGATTAGTTCATTGTGTCGTGAAGGTCGAGTCGAGGAAGCCGTGAATGTGTTAAAGGTAATGAAGGAGAAAGGGTTAACCCCGGATGCATATAGCTATGATCCTTTGATATCTGCCTTCTGCAAAGAAGGCAGATTAGATTTAGCCATCGAGTATTTGCATAAAATGGTGTCTGATGGTTGCTTGCCTGATATTGTAAACTACAATTCAATCTTAGCTACTCTTTGTAAATTTGGTAGTGCTGATCTTGCTTTAAACATCTTCGAAAAGCTTGATGAAGTGGGCTGCCCTCCAAATGTGAGCTCCTACAACACAATGTTCAGTGCACTTTGGAGCTATGGGAATAAGATCAAGGCTCTGGAGATGATATCAGAGATGATAGGAAAAGGGATCGACGCCGACGAGATAACGTACAATTCACTGATCTCGTGTTTGTGTCGGGACGGGTTGGTCGATGAGGCTATCGGATTGTTGGTAGACATGGAAGCTACTAGCTTCCAACCAACAGTGATCAGTTTCAACATTGTTCTTCTAGGATTGTGTAAAGCACACAGGGTTTTTGAAGGCATTGAGCTGCTAACAACAATGGTGGAGAAGGGTTGCCAACCGAACGAAACTAGTTACGTGTTGTTGATCGAGGGGATCGCGTATGCTGGGTGGCGAGTGGAGGCTATGGAGTTGGCTAACTCTCTGTACAGAATGGGAGTTATTAGTGAGGAATCATCCAAGCGTTTGAACAAGATATTTCCCATGCTTGAGGTTTATAAAGGGCTAAGTTTATGAGAAAGCAAGAACTGTGATGTTGACTACAAAATGTTAGCTTTTGGGCATCTCTTGTGTATTAATTTGAAAGGAAAAATGATGCTGATTTTGTTTTTGTTGAGCGCAGTGAGTTAGAAAGCAATGGAAGCAATATTTGGATAATTGGAGATGATAATTTGATAGATTAAACTAAAAAATTGGGCCTAATATCATTATCTTTAGCTGGTCTGTTCGGGATTCGGTATATCAAAATATGATCTTGTAACTTTTCCAATTTATTTTGAATATTACTGGTGTTCGTGGATTGAGTTGGAATCGAATAACAAAACATTTAGATTTAAATTTTCTAAGCTTGATGAACACCATTGAATCTTGCAAGTTTTAAAACACAAGAATTTCATATCCTAGAGGTGCACATGATCCGAATTGGGTCGGGTTGGAGGATTTTTTCGACCCAACCCAAAAGTTCGGGTTGGTTGGATTGGTAACCCAACCCAACCCGAAACTTTTCACGACCCAACCCAATCCTCTATTTTTGGGTTGTCAAATTTTTATTTTTAAGTTTTATTTATCCACCATTTATAATTATTTGGATACAATCTAAAATATATTAAAAGTTCACAAAAAATAATAATAATAATAATAATAATAAATTAAAAAAAAAAAACTAAGAACGAAAATTGTAACATAGTTCAACATTGTCATAAAACTAAAGACAAATAAATACCGACATTTTTTAAAAATTAGTTAAAATAACAAAAATATAAAAATAGATCACGAAATTAAGTAAACCATAGAAATGATTAGTTTAAGAGTATTGTATATAACAAAAATAAAAAATATATACAAATATTTTAATTGAAATATGCTTGCCTTAAACCATTAAAAAATATATATATATATATATATATATATATATATTTTGATATAATAATATTGCAACAAATAAATAATAAATATATTATAATTTACAATATGTTTTAAAGTTATATATATAAAAAAATTCTTAAACATAAGTATAAATTATAATTAATAAACATTTGAATTATATGTTTAATTATATGTTAGTTTATTTTAAAGTATTTTAAAAATAGTATAAAATGTTAAGGTATTTTTGAAATATACGTTTATAAAAGAAATTAAATTAAAAATTATTTAAAATAACAAAAATATAAAGATATAGGATGAAATTAAGTAATCATTATTGTATATAACAAAAATAAAAGATATATAAAAATATTTTAATTAAAATATATTTATTTATATATTGTCTTAAATTATTAGAAAAATAAAAATATATATAAATAGTGATATTTTAAAAATATATATATATAAAAGAAACTAAACAAAGAAATTAAAAATAATTAAATAATATAAAAAAAATTATACAAAATGTGTATATATATATATATATAACAACTTAAAAATAACAAAATAAAAAAAATAATATAAATAAAACAAAAATATAAAAAATAAAGACAAAAATATGAATTTGGCAAGAGTCAAACTCGAACCTGTCCTTTAACTGAACTCAGTAACACTCTGTCAAACCCATTAACTGAACTCAGTAACACTCTCGTGTCCTTTAACTGAACTCAGTAACACTCTATCAAACCCATTAACTGAACTCAGTAACACTCTGTCAAATCTATTAACTGAACTCAGTAACACTCTGTCGTGTCCTTTAATTGAACTCAGTAACACTCTGTCAAACCCATTAACTAAACTCAGTAACACTCTGTCAAACCCATTAACTAAACTCAGTAACACTCTGTCATCTGTGTCCTTTAACTGAATTCAATAACACTCTGTCAAACCCATTAATATTAATAAAGAAGTATTCTTAATATATTTTATATATTTTTATCAAACCCATTAATACAGAAGTATTCTTAATATATTTTATATATTTTTACTTGGCTCGGGTTAATCCGAAGGCTTTACCCATGAACCCAAAATCGAATTGATTCAGTTCAGGTTCAGAAAAATGAACTCAACCCTACCCGAAATGCCAATCCAACCCAATCCAACCCTTATAGTTCGGGTTGGGTTGGTCCGAGTTTCGAGTTGCCAGGTTGAATGTACACCCCTATCACAACCTTTATTAAATAATCAACCTAATCTAACCCACCATAAATTTGTTGGGTCGGGTTGGTTCGACTAATTGAGTATATTCAATTTTTTATTAAATATAAAATGTTAAGTGGGTAAAACATTTATTTATTTATTTTTCAAATATACAAATCAATTTGAATAAATATTTTTAGAACCAAAACAGTTCATATAGTATTATTGAGTTTAATTGATCCAATTTTTTTAACCTCAACACTTTATCGAGATGTTCTCTCTAAACTCTCTTTCTAAACTCCCCCCTCACACACAAGGCCTCCAGAAAATGAGTGTGAGGAGAAAGGTCGATGATGCCAACAAAAGGTTAGAAAAATATGTTCGAAAAAAAAATTCAAATTTCATTCGAGTACAAAATTTGTAGGTCATCCGTAAAAAATATCATTTTCTTTTCGAGTTCATTCGTGTACATGTACATAAGGTTTTAATCTTTTTTCTCCTCTCTTGTGGGCAATCTCTTGTGGGCAATCTTGTGAGTAGCATTACTGAAAATTCAATCAAATTATCAATATTGAGTGAGAAATGACATCAAAGGATAAAAATGCTTCCTTTTTTTTTTCTTCCCCCAAAAATTTGAGGTTTATGAAATATAGAACTTGAAAGGGTCTCTTTGACATATTTAAAAATTTTCATGATAGGACGACAACTATATGAACTCGTTATCTAAGAGGCACGAAACTACCCGTCTTCGTTCTTGATGGAAATGGCATTATCTTAGAACACTCCGAAGAAGTTGTATAACCTATAGAACAAATTCAATTCAAGTAAGATCAAGGTTATCATAGATATCAAAATCAACACAACTGCATTTCTTAGTGAAGAAGGTCGAGACTTACTTACAGATGATGTTAAGCCTGCTGCAAGCACCAAAAGACTTTCTGATCATAGAAAATTCAGTTCAATCAATGCAAGTAACTTGGAAACAAGCTTTTTTAGAAGTAGAAAACGGGCAGCTTCCATGGAAGGAGGAAGCAAAGATTCATGGATTCACCTTGCTAACTTAAACCAGACTGTATAACTTCCCAGGAGGAACCACTGCCTAAATCTCATGTAGCATTACATGAGGTATGAACTTTCCAAAAAAAAAAAAAAGCTTGGTTTTAAACTACTTCCTTGCCTAAAACCTTCCATTCTATCAAATTCTGACGTAACTCGTCAGCCTGTTCCTTTAAACCAGCAGACGCTATGCTGTTAATTATAGTTGAATATATTCTCTCATTCGGTTTACATCGACTTGATAACATCATTTCCAGAACTTGTATTGCAAGATCCACCTTCTTATTTATGCATAGCTCATGAACCAGATATCTGTAAGAACGACTATTGACTCTGTATCCTTCCTTAAGAAATCCTTTCACTATCTCCACAGCTTCTTCAAATTTGTTCGATCGACAAAATCCGCAAATTAGAGAACGTTGGGTGGTGTCATCTGGCAGGATCCCATTTTGTATCATTTGGTTGTATAAACTCGTTGCTTCATTGACGTAGCCCTTTTTCGATAATCCATTCAGCACAGTATTGTAGGAAATTAAACTAGGAGAACAGTTTGTGCCAATTAAAAGGTGAAGCAATTGAAAAGCCTCATCTACCATATCCTCCTTGCTAAGGGCATCAAGTAGAGTGTTGTAAGTTATAATGTCAGGCAAACGATTGTAGGCAAACATTTGATTGAGGAAGTTGATGGCACAATCTAAACGTCCATTTTTACACAGACCATTGATCAAGACGTTGTAAGTGACGACTGTTGGAGGCTGCAAATTATTGTTCATGATTGTCAAGAGTTCATAAACTTCATCCCAACTCCCACGCCTCGAAAGTGAATGGAGAAGGGTGTTGTACGTCACGTCATCAGGTACCATTCCGTGGAAAAGAAGATTATCTATAACTAAAGTTACATCTTCATATTTTCCCTGTTTGCAGGTTACGTTGATCAAGGAATTGTACGTGACAATATCAGGATAACAACCCACATTGGCCATTTCTTCCAATACTTCAATAGCACGAACCGTTCCAAGGTGCTTGCAGACTAATTCAATAAGGATTGTGTAAGTAATTAAATAAGGAGGAGTTCCTTTTCTGATCTGGTCCTTCCAAAATTCAACAGCCTGATCGAAACATCCATTGTCAAACATGTGGCGGATTACTGCATTATATGTAACCACATCGGGGGGGCAGCCACTCAAACTCATTTCATCCAAGAGCTCGAGGGCAGATTCCAAATGTCCTTTCTTGCATAAACCACCGATCACCATGTTGTACGTAATAACATCTGGAACGCCACCAGACATCACCATGATTTTCAGGACTTGTACAGCTTTATCCATTCCATCAATCTTCACAAGCCCACGAATCAATTTTACACAACAATGGAAGTCTGGAATCTGGTTTCGACAAGCCATAATATCGACTAACCTAGATGATTCCATCAACTTCCCCATGGTGCAGAATTTTTGTAGAATCATATTGTTAGTTTCTTCATCATTTCCAATGAAGGGCCCATCCATATACACCGATGAACCATTATGAGAACTAAGCCTATTTTTAGTCATTTTCTCAGCAAAATTTCTCCCAACCTCAATCTCATGACCATTCAAAGTCAATTCATCTTTGTATGCATCATCAACTCTATCAATGCAAACACTACTCTGCACTCCTTTACAACGCAAAACCCGTTGTTTTCTTCCTAAACCAGGAGTTGCACTCCAATGATAGCTATATGAACTACTGCAACTAGACTTGCACAAACAACTCAAGTGTACAGAAAATGGTTTTTCTTTTTCCATCAAGCATTGGCCACTACCAGTACTAACATACTCTTGCTTGAAACATTCATGGAGACCATTAAGTGTTACCATATAATTCTGGACGGTCAATGTATACGCCATAACAAACTCAAAAAGAAAAGCGAAGTGCCTCAAAGCTCTAAAAGGGAGGATATAATCAATACCGAGTAACAAATTCCAATCAAGAATTGGTACTTAGCAGAAATAGCTCACTTCATCTGATTCAAAGCGAATTTGTTGCTTCCTTCTGCACATACGCAGGTTTAGCGTTTCAGAACTCAAGAAATGAAAAGGATGAAATGCACATAACAACCACAAACAAAGCGAATTGCACAAAAATGAAGCAAGAAACTCAGTGCCAAAGAATCAGAAAGTGATGATAAAGATAATGGATAATTCAACAACAACAGCAAATTCTCAGAAAATCAGATACGAGAAAACCAATAGCAGTGGAAAACTACATGAAACTTAAATTTGGAGACTAAAAAGAGAGAAAAAAGCAATGAAATGAAGCAAAAGAAGAAGAAGAACTTGATGATTCAAGAAACATATTGAGTTCTTCAAAGAATTAGCCGAGATAGCGAAGAACAGAAGCTTGTTTTTGAATTCCGAAGGCTGCTGATAAAGTTTGAGGAGGTTCGTTAACAACTAGGGTTTTTGAACCTTCTACATTTAAACCCTTCGTAGATATTTATAAGTCGCCCCCCGCTATCGTTTTTTGTTTTAGTTTGTATTTTTAAAATGTTATCTTTTTTTTTTTATTTATGTTTTTTTTAATAATATATATATTTATATATCTTCACGGTAGAAAAAATGAATAGGAATGTACATTCAACCTGACCGCCCAAACAACCCCACCCGAGTGAGTTGGGTTGAGTTAATTTTCGTATTCTTTTGAATTTTTTTATTATTTTCTTTTAAAGATAAAAAATATTTCAATAATTCATACTCTTTTTTGATTTTTAAATAAATTATTATCAAAAATATTTAACAAATGACTATCTATAATATTATATAAATTTTTAAACATATTATTTATAATACGCTCTTAGTGTCTACGGTAGCTTATGAATCAACACGGGATGGGAGATTCTTGATTATTTTAGTAATTGCCTGTGAAGGATGTTGATAAAAGTTGACCAAAATATTGTGACCACTGAATTATAAATTGATTTATGTGAAATTTTAATATATTTTATCTAAAATTATATTGAACAATTATGAAGGGTGGATAAGTAAATAAGAACTCTGTCGGGGAGCCTTAAGAATATGTTGGGTTCTTATTTTCGTATTCTTGATTGAATGATGTGTCGGGATGAGTTGTAACCCAAGCTTACTGTCTTTTGATAGACCATGGCTCCAATGAGAAAGATTCAAAATGACGGGCCAACACTTAAAAGGGGTAGAACGAGGGTTACAATAGGCACGATGGAGAAAACCGTGTAAACAATTATTTATTATTCAATTTTGACATAGAAATCAAACAATTTGAGAAGTGAACGGTATAAATCAGTTCTAATATTATGTTACCAATATAAACCATTCACACACCTCACCTCCCTCTTTGATATTCATCACGCCACGCCTCTAGCATTGCTGCCTTAAGAACTCTCCGTCTTCCGACCTCTTTGCTATGACGTGAATGGTAGTTCAAATGTGCTATTACTATTAGTATATATACCTTTTAGGAAGCCCACGGCGAGCAGATATTGTTCTCTTTGGGTTTTTTTCCTTTCGAGCTTCTCCTCAAAAATTTTAAAACGCATCTGCGAGCGAGATGTTTTTACACACCCTTATAAAAAATGTTGTGGGATTTCACAATCCACCCCCCTTCAGAGCCCAACGTCCTCGTTGACACTCGTTCCCTCTCCAATCGATGTGGGACCACCCCCTTTGGGGCCCAACATCCTTGCTGGCACACAGCCTCGTGTTCACCCTACTTCGGGGTTCAGCCTCCTCATTGGCACATCACCCGATGTCTGGCTCTGATACCATTTGTAACAGCCCAAGCCCACCACCAGCAGATATTGTCCTCTTTGGGCTTTCTCTCTCGGGCTTCTCCTCAAGGTTTTTAAAACAAATCTGCTTGGGATTTCTCTCTCGGGCTTCTCCTCAAGGTTTTTAAAACAAATCTGCTTGGGAGAGGTTTCCACACTCTTATAAAGAACGCTTTGTCCTCCTCCCCAACCGCAACCGCAAGCTTATAAAATATGAGAATATGGATATCTAAGGAGAATCTAAAAAACAACCCTTTTAATAATTGAGTACAATCTCACCCTAACCACAGTGGTGAAAATTCCTTATTTATAATCAGGTAAAGAATCAAATAAATTACAAAGAATAATAAATGGAAAGAGCCTATAATTGAAGGCAAACATGATACTTATGGAAGTCGTAATAAAAGCAAATATTAGATATTTGCCAATAACAAAATACCAAATTTGATATATATCGTAAACTATAATTTAGGACTAAATATTTTTAATTCCACGATCAGATCAGAAGACAATATAAGAAAGACGGTCCCTTAGAACTCAAAAAATTCCCGGTAGAAATCATAAATAACCTCCAAAAACCTTCTCAAGCCAATTAGCACCCTAACTTTTAACAAATGAAGCAGAAAACTGCAAGGATTGGCCATGTGTTCTTCTCAACTCGATGGAAGTTGATTATAGTTCAACAGATAGCAGCACAAAAGGCACATATTTTAATGGCAATATCACATTGGAAATATAAGTTTCACCAGGCAAGTTTAGATGAACAAGCAAATCATGTAGCAAATGATTAGATATATCATAAAGGAAGCATTAGAAGTTGTAATATGATACCTAGATATAAGTAGTCTCAGCCACAATCCTGGGCGATCGCTATCCCTTTAAACCGCATCCTTCAAGCAGAAAAAGTGTTTGTTCATTATTTTCCTACAAGATCAAGTACCTCTAATAGAAACTTCAAGCTGCTCAATTTTCTTAGCTAAATCATGCTTTCCACAGCTCTTCAATCCATCAGTAACCATATCAAAGCACCTCGAAATCGGTGGTAAACCAAACTCAGCCATTTCCATCAAGTAATTCGCAGCATCAACAAATCTCCCTCCACGCCCACACATCGTTATCAACATTGTGTACACCGGCCGATTTGGTGGATGCCCCTTATGTTTCATATCACTGAAAAAGCAAAATGCATCATCAAACTGACCCCTTTTACACATTCCCTTAATTATTGGCCCATAAAGACTTGGAAATGGTATATGTCCATCCTCAATACAGTAATTCAAAAGCCTGAATGCTTCATCGATCCGACCTACTTTCGAAGTTGCTGGAATCAAAATCTTGTAAGTATTTATATCAGGACAAAGTCCCAATTTGCACACCTCATGATAAATATTGATGCAAAAATCAACTTCTCCAGAGTCACATATAACATTAATCAGAGAATTAAAAGTCCCTAAATCAGGCACGGATCCTTCTTTAGTCATTTTCCTAACCATGTTCTTGGCAGATTCTAAATACCCTGCATTCAACAATCCTTCAACCAAAAGATCACGACCTCTCAAAGGAGGATTGAAGCCCTTCTGGCTCATTTCCTCCAAGAACTGCTGAGCTTCCTTCATCTTGCCCGATGAACACCACCCAGTTACAAGAATTCCATAGGTCTTTTTATCTGGAGTTACCCCTTTTCTAATCATTCTCCTAATCAATGCATAAGCTCCATGAAACATCTTAATCTCACAAAGTGCAAAAAGTAACGCGTTATATACCTCAACAGTTTGTGGACAATCGATTGATTTAGAACATTGATTGAAGATCGTAACCGCACCATCGACAAGGCCCTGCTTACCATACTCTTCGATGACGAACGATATCGTTTCTGGTGAAATTTTGAGATTCTGAGTCTTCATCTGGTGAAGAACTTTCCACATCGTCGTATACTTTTTGGTCCGAGCTAGGGTTTTGACGAGCTCTTCGAATTCAAGCGTAGTAGGTTGGTAAGAGGGGTTGTTAGAGCACGCCCAGTTGAAGAAACGGAAGGATTCAGTACCTGAGTTGGAGCAAGCACGAAGGACTCTGAAAACGAGCTCGGAATTGAGGTAGGAGATTCGGAGCTTGTTGAGAGTGCGCTCCATGTAGATGTCGCGGCGGACAATGTTGGAGATATGGTGAATTGCGGCGAAATAGTCGTCTTTGGAAGGCGTGCCGGAGCCATTGGAGGAGGAATTTGAGGTACTGAAATGGCGGATGAGAAAAATGTTGTGGAATCGTATTGCGTCTGTGATTCTGTGGAGCTTGGGGATGATGCTGAATTGGGTTGTGAAAATTTTGAAATGGAACATTTGAGATAGAAATGGGATGAATCTTGTGTAATTCCCTTTTTGTTCGCCGATTGAACAGCTCTCATTTTTTTAAAATGGCAATTAGTATCAAAATTATTTTTGTATTAATTTTTATGTCCCAAGGTCGTTCGAAAGTAGAACAAAATATCTTTTATAAGCGTCTGTAAACCTTCCCTTCATATGCGTTTTAAATCCTTAAGCGGGAGCTCAAAAGCAAAAGACAAAAGAGGACAATATTTGTAAGTTTGGGTCGTTACAAATGGTATCAGAGCTAGACATAGGACGATGTGACAGCCTTTTCGTTATTCTTCGAATGGGGTAGACACGAGACAGTATACCAACAAGGACACTGAGTCTCGAAGAGGGATGAATTGTTAGTATGTATGTTGTGACGATCTAATGAGTTGATAGCATATACTGACAGTGATTTCGAAAGAAATGTAGATGACAGGAAAAACACTTATGGTTATATGTTTTACTATCTTGGTCTTCCAAAAACATCGGGTAGTTACTTTGTCCACTACTTAAGTAGAGTTTGTGGCAGCTGCCTCTTATGATTGTCAAGGGGATTAGATGGGCTGACTTTTGTCTGGATCAAATTCGACCGTGAAGTGATTCAATTTAAAACAAGGTTCCAAATCTTGGTTATAGATCTTTCATCATATAATCTAATTCTAGATTTAAAGGTAGCGTGTTCGATCTACTCTTGCCGTAGGTTTTTCAAAAAATCAAGTGTTCATACACTAACCATGAGTAGATTTTTTTATTTTTTAATATTAATTTAAAAGTATTTAAGAACTTGAAAATAGTTTGGTACTAATTGGCTGTGTTACTCAAGGTTATGGGACGAAAGTTCAATTAGGAGAGTTTTAAACTAAAGGTTTAAGGGTCGTGTGTTTGATCTACGCCTACTGCACATTTTACAAAAGCTAAAGACTTTGAAATTTATTTAACGAGTATTTTTTATATTAATTTAAGATTATTTCAGAGCTCAAAAATAGTTTCGTACCGATTGACTATGTTACTTAGGGTTGTGTCGGGATAGCCTAGTTGGGAGAGACTGAAGGTCTTTGATCCATGCTCACTGCACATTTTAAAAAAACTAAAGACTTTTTAATTTAACGAGTTGAGTATTTTTTTTTATATTAATTTAAGAGTATTTAAGAGCTCGAAAATATTTTCATATTGGTTGGCTATGTTACTTTAAGGTTACGCGGGGATAGCTCAGTTGGGAGAGTGTTAGACTAAAGATTTGAAGAGTCGTGTGTTCAGTTCATGCTTATCGCACATTTTACAAAAACTAAAAACTATTTCTTTTATATTAATTTAAGAATACTTAAGAGCTCGAAAATAGTTTCGTACTAGTTGGCTATGTTACTTTAGAGTTATGCGGGGA
The DNA here is from genome assembly GCF_002738345.1 of Cucurbita maxima. NCBI lineage: Eukaryota > Viridiplantae > Streptophyta > Magnoliopsida > Cucurbitales > Cucurbitaceae > Cucurbita > Cucurbita maxima. The sequence goes on along the minus strand of NW_019272026.1, from coordinate 796,040 downwards.
TAGCTCAGTTTGGAGAGCTTCATATTGAAGATCTAAAGGTCAAATTTGAAGGTCCTAGCCAGTGAAAAACAAGCTCGAGAAAGCACACTTCACTCAAGTAAATAGTCATCTAGGCTTTCTCGAGTAATACTTATAGGGATCATTATGACATACTAGCATGCAAGCATACTTCGCAGTACGGGCAGAGAATATGCATGATTAGGACTTTAGGGAGACAATTTTGGATACGAATACTTTGTATGTTATGAAAAATTACGATAATGCTCTTAGGATGCGGCTTTTGTAATGCACGTTATCTTAATGTTTTTCATTCCATACTTTAGGTGATTGATAGAATTATCTCCGTAACCCAGCATGCACGAAAATTTAGGATAGCCCTAGGATGATTGATTTATTGTCCTTCCTATAAAGCACGGTTTCCAACATTGAGTCAAAGGGGTTAGAGTTAAGCTCGTTAAGACAACGTAAGTTGGTAGAAAATTACGGTCGTTTCAGTTTCGTTCCCCTCTCCAATCCACGTGAAATCTTAAACTAATACAAATATCCTTAAACTTTATCTAAAAAAAATTTATAAAGTTTGATTAAAATTTTAAAATTTTAAAAAAATTTCACGTTTAAAACCAATAATAATTGAATTTCCACGGCACACCCATTGTTTCCGACTTTCCTGACGGCGACGACTATATTCAGGCGGCCTTGGACTCGAGCGGATCTGCAACGAGCGGTCCAGTCACGCCTGACGCGCCCGGCGACCTGCGTGGTTTCCAGCGGCTGTGAGATTCACCCACGCAAGGATTTCTCTGTGACATTGATTGTAGTGGGGGCACGAACACCATTCGACCGCACCACGCACGATTTTCAGATCAGTTACCAACGCGTTTTGATTGCAAGACTCGAACAGTAGCGGCGCGGCCGTGTCTCCGACGTCCGACCATCCAACGGCGAGGTTCCCCTGCTCGAGTAGGGAGGATCCTTCGCAAGCGGACCACGAATTGCTTCATTTTCGTAATCCACACTCGAACGACCTCAAATTGGATTACCCAATTTCTACAGAGTTCAGATTTGTGAGTTCAAACTCATTAATTTGTGAGTTTCAAGGGGTTTAATGTTTTATTTCACTGTATTGCAATGTTTTCAATGCCATTTCTAATTGAGAATTATCTCATTCTTTATATCTTTTCTCTAAGATTTCCACATAGCAAGATTCCTACTAGTGTATCTGAGTCTAAAAATTTGGATCTTATTGATGTGAGATGATTGTGTGCTTATATCAATCCTAAAAAAATCAAATCTAAGCAAGCTGAGATTCACTTATGTAGTTTTGTAGGTACGAAGAACTAGGCTTGCTTTGTTCAGCATTGCCAAATGAATGCGTTGTGTTGGAATCATCCAACAATTTCTCTGAAAGGCAGCAAACTTTTTGAGAATTATGGTTTCATTAGACTCGAAGCGATGCCACATTTTCACCATGTAGCTGCATTGAAGATTTCAAATTCAGAATCGAAACCATCGCCATTGAAAGTCGAGAATCGGATGTTTATTTTAGGGATGGGTTTCGTTGGACAGTTCTTCGCGCAAGAACTAAAGAAGTTGGGATGGTAAAATGTCTGCAATTCCAAGTCATCTGTGTTTAACTTCAATAATGCATCGTAGAACTTACAGAAATTAGAGAATTATCCTTTCATATCTTATGGATTTGGAATATTTTTGCATTGATTCGTCAAGTGTCAACTGATTCATGACGTTTAAAGCTCGTTCTCTATTTGATATTTTGTTCAAGAATTATAGCTGTGAAGTTAATGAAAGGGGCTTTGATCATTAGGGCTGTTTCTGGGACATGTAGAAACCTTGGGCAGAAGATGGAACTGGAGGAAAGGGGTTTTGATGTTCATGTTTTCGATGCAAATGATCCAGAGTAAGTTTCTATATTTTTGAGAGAACATAAATTAAACATATGCTATCATTACATCCATATGAAAATATTTCTAGTTCATGAGATTAGAGTTCTAAATGTAAACAAAATCGTCACTGAAGTCCGGTAAGTTTGTTCTACTGGTGAGGTTCACACCAAATGTGAGATCCCACATTGGTTGGAGAGGAGAACGAAACATTCCTTATAAGGGTGTGGAAACCTCTTCCTAGCAGACGCGTTTTAAAACCGTGCGGCTGACGGTAATATGTAACGCGCCAAAGCGGACAATATCTGCTAGCAGTGAGCTTGGACTGCTACAAATGGTATCAAAGCCAGACACGAATAGTATGGTAGCGAGGACGCTTGGCCCCTAAGGGGGGTGGATCGTGAGATCCCACATTGGTTGGAGAGGGGAACGAAGCATTCTTTATAAGCGTGTGCAAACCTCTCCCTAGTAGACAAGTTTTAAAACCGTGAGGCTGATGGCGATACGTAACAAGCCAAAGCGGACAATATCTACTAGCGGTGAGCTTGGGCTTGCTACAAATGGTATCAAAGCCAAGCACCGAACAGTGTGCCAATGAGGACGCTGGGCCCCAAGGGAGGTGGATTGTGAGATCCCACATTGGTTGGAGAGGGGAACGAAGCATTCCTTATAAACATGTGCAAACCTCTCCCTAGCAGACACGCTTTAAAACTGTGAGGTTGACGGCAATACGTAAAGGGTCAAAGTGGACAATATCTACTAGTTGTGAGCTTTGGCTGTTACACCAAACCCCATAAGCTTAGTGCTCGTTTGTGGATTATATTGTTTCTTACCCCATGGGCTTAGTGATAGTACTGAACAATCTGCTAAAAGCTTGTAGTTTAACTATTTGGAAGTTGATGTACTTATAATGTGAAGTTTTTATTGGCCGTGTTCCATGTTTGATTCGTAGACCGGGCGCTCTAAAAGCAATGAAGTATCATACTCACCTTCTCATTTCAATTCCACCGGATGTGGATGTTGGTGATCCTGTATGCCATTATATTTCTCTGTTTTCTTTTGAATACTGATGCAGGATATTTGTAGAAACTTTTGTTGAGATTAATTAAGGGTTTGAGTTGAGGCTTTTGAAGTTTCTGAAGGGGGATTTCACGGCTGATGTAATCTGAAATGCCTTAGATTAATCGCAATAAAATGTTTGTAACATTGTCCTGCATCAAATACTCCATATTGGGTTATCTTATGTGATTGTTCTTGATGTTCTTGCTGTTCTTGCACCGACTTTGCAGCTGCTCCAGCATGAAAAAATATTAAGGGCTAATTTACAGGGTGGAGATCTTCAATGGCTTTGCTATTTGTCATCAACAAGTATGTGCTCTTTTTGTAATATACACAGGCCAGCATTTCTTTGGGATCCCATATCGATTGGAGAGGAGAATGAAGCATTCTTTATAAGGGTGTGAAACCTCTCCCTAGCAGACATGTTTTAAAAATCCTGAGGGGAAGCCCGAAAGGGAAAGCCCAAAGAGGACAATATTTTCTAGCGGTGTGCTTGAGCTGTAAAATTTCCCTCCGTCGTACATGCATTTTAAACAGTTGAAGAACATAGGTCTAGCAAGCATGTAAGAATTTTTTGAGCTCTCTCTCTCTGGCCCCTAAACCTTAACTTCATAGAGCCCTCCCTCTTGCGAAGCAATCATCTTTGTCGTCTCTGTTCATCTTATTTCAACTATCAAAATCGTTTTGTTGCTGCTGGATGTATTAAGTTGCCAGTGGCGGCTATGGCCATGGATGGAAGTATAAAATTTGTGAATTTAGGAGATCCTACTCACATCGGTTGGAGAGGGGAACGAAACATTCTTGTAAAGATGTGGAAACCTCTCCTTAGCCGACGCATTTTAAAACCTTGAGGGAAGTCCAAAAAGGAAAGCCTAAAAAGGATAATATCTGCTAGCGGTGGGTTTGAGTTGTTACAAATGGTATTAGAGCCAGATATCGAACGATGTGTCAACAAGGAGGCTGAATCCCGAAGGGGGTGGACACAAGGCGGTGTGCCAGTGAGGATGCTGGGCCCTGAAAGGGGGTGGATTTGGGGGGTCCCACATCGATTGGAGAGGGGAACAAGTGTCTGCGAGGACGCTGGCCCCAAAGTGGGGTGGATGGTGAGATCCTACATCGGTTGGAGATGAGAACAAAACATTTTTTATAAGGGTGTAAACATTTCCCTAACAGACGCGTTTTAAAATCTTGAGAGAAAGCCCGAAAGGAAAAGTCCAAAGAGGACAAGTGGGTTTGGGCTGGAATGCCTACCTTGTTCGTGCATAACCATTTTGCCACTAGAGACGGGTAATAGAAATGACATATCTTTATTATTGACTATGATCAACGTTTCTTCTTTGTGGCAGGTGTTTATGGAGATCATGGTGGTGATTGGGTGGATGAAGAGTAAGTGATTTTGGTCAAGTCCTCACCACCATTTAGTAAATCGATTTCGTATTAAATGTGTAATTACTCTATGGTAGTGACCCGACGAATCCCTTGAGTCAGACGGGCAAGTCAAGGATCAAAGCTGAGGAGCAATGGTTAAATTTCGGCAATGATCTTGGCCTCTCAGCACACGTATTTCGTCTCGGAGGTATCTATGGTCCTGGTAGAAGGTCGTGTCATCCTTTCTCTTGATATTCATATTAGAATGTTCTTTGTACAAATGATTGGTTTTTCTCATCCAGTGCTATCGATACATTAATCAAGCAAAAGTCGTTATCCGAGCGTCAACAACGTAGAGGACGTAGACAATACACATCTCGAGTTCATGTTCAGGACATCTGCCAAGCTCTTAAAGCCTGTATTCAAAAGCCTTCATCCAGGTAACGTAACATCAATATCATGTAGTTAGAGTGAGGAATGGACCAAGAATTCAATACTGGATGTGCATTTGCAGGAGAGTTTACAACATAGTCGATGACGATCTGTCTCCAAGGGAAGAAGTTTTCTCGTACGCTCGGGATTTGGTTATGAAAAAGTGGCCTGGTAAAATCGAACCGTTGTCGGAGAAGATGGAAGCAAGTTTTATTAACAATGGGAGTGGAAGGGGTGAAAAAAGAGTATGTAATGTACGTATGAAAAGGGAGCTGGGAGTGAGGCTTGTGTTTTCCAGTTATAAATCAGGATTGCAGAACATAATTGACCAAATGGAAGACCTTCAAATTTTTGGACCATGTTAGGGTAAGGAGCGTTTCGGTTATAAAAATTAAGGGTGTTCATGGGTTGGGTCGGGTCAGGTTGGGTCAGATTGTGACATTTTTTAGACCTAACCTACTCGTGTTGTAATTTTTTTCGGTCTACAACTTTTATTAAATAATGAATCAAACCCAATACAACCATAAATTTTTCGGGTTGGATTGGTTCGGGTTGTTTATTCAAAAATTTAATTAAGATTTACAACTCAATTATATATTTCGAAAATCTACCTTGAATAAATAATCAAACAATAACGATGAAAAGCTATTATCTTCGTTATGGTCATAATCATATCATTCATTTTCTTGCAGTTTGATTGCTTATTACTTTGTGCGGATCGAAAGTGTTGAAAATGAATGTTTCATTCTTTTAATCTACGACTTCATCTTCAACAGTTAAATTTCCTTTGTAAAGTTTTCCTACTATGATCCGAACACAAGGTTAAGGCATGTGGAATCTCCCGAAACAAAATCTCTTAGAAGGGGAGAAAGAAAGCTCCTAAAAGAATTTAAACTCGAACATTTTTTTTTTTTTTAATGCTATATAATTAAACCATTAAGGTAAATAAACATATACAAATTATAAATTAATCGATTAAAAAATAAATGATATTTTATTTAGAACTCACCAAAATAATATTATCACAATATATAATATTTCATTTTAAATTAGCTATACTAAAATAAAAAGTAACCTTCAAAGTATACATTTTGAAGTTAGTAACATTAACATTAAAATACATAAATATACATAAAATTTATTTCTACTTGTACGGTAAAATAAGTTAAATAATGCATTTTTATTTTTAAGTGAATAAAATTAAAATAACAAAAAGTATAATTAAATATTTCATAAATTCAAACTTTCTACATAATTTTTAAAGTTGATTTGGTTTTAGTTGATTTTATTCATCTTGATGTGCACTACAAATTTGGTTAACGAACCAAAGTGAATCGAGGATGAAAACGCTATAGGAATAAGAAAATTAGAAATGAGGAAATATTGTAGGATGCAGGCGCTCGGTGACGGGAGGAAAAAGACTCAATCTAGTTGGACCAGTCGTCTAGTTGTCAGTCACGACGATTAGTCGAACCAGTTGTTCAATTGGACCAAGGTTGCCCTATTTGGGCCGGTTTTGCCTATTTTGACTAGTTGGACGATCTTAGAGAGTTGGAAGGAGGAAAAGACCTAAATTTGACTAAAACCATGCTCAAACTAAGAAAAGTAATCGTAGAAAAGTAATTTTAACGTTGAGTATATCAAAATGCGTAGAAGATAAAAATGCTTAAAATATTTACTAAAAAGTTGCTTAGAACGTCGAGAATAATTGATCTCGGTTTTTGAATTGCCAAAATCGACCAAGAAATGAGGGAAAATTGGAGGTAAGTGTTATGGATTTATAGATCTCATTTTTACTTCGATCCAAGAGTTTTGTTGAGTAATAACTTTTGAAAATTGTTCGTAATTGTCAGAAGATTACTTTGAACAAGTTTTGTAAAGAAATTTTAGAAAAAAGATGTTTGGAAGTCAAAGTTCAAATCGAGGTCCAAGAACAAAATTTCTTCATTTTATTTTGACTTGAAATCATGAAGAACGTACGCAACTGTGTGAAGGGTCTTCCTCGCCACATGTGAAGGGTTATTTCTCACTCGTTCGACTTCTTTTTGACTTTTTTCTGTACTAAGTTATTATAATTTGAATTAGGGTTAGCCAACAATTTTTTTTTAGAAATTTAGAGCACCGAGCTCATAGGAAACAAGAGCGGACAGGGGACGTAGGATCAAGTAAGAAGCCATTCAAACTTCTTTGAGAACTAATTGTAGGGATCACTAGGATGTGTTAGTATTCAAGCATAATCGATCATATATAGCTAGAAAATGCATGTTTAAGGCATTGGATTGAGCTAAAAAGCTGTATAAAATGTTTCCACTATACTAGATCCTTTGTATTGAGAATGAGATTTATACTCCGGGTTCACTATTGGGCACGTACGTATGCTTTGAGACTAAGATTTGTACTTCAAGTGATTGATTAAGCTACCCCTCTGTTTAGCATGCATGCATCTTTTGAAAATGAGATATGTATTCCATGTGATTGACTTGTTTTAGCATGCATGAATGTATTGAGTTTAGAATAGGTTATTAGAGATAGGACAGTTTTACGATGTCCTAGATTTAAACGCCTCCAGTAGACCAAGTACCCCAAGATCGTGAGCAACAATTAGAGGCTTAGACCCTAGGAAACAAGGTAACCCTGAGGAGTTAGTCTAGAGAGAGTTTTGAAAATGATACTCAGACGCCCTAAGATCCTAGGTAACATCCACCACACCTAGAGAAGAAGTTTATGAGGCCTACTAGTAGTGTGAACGGTACTACCAGAGTTTCACCTCTTATCTCCTTTAACACACCATTAGCGTTATTAACGACCTAGGTCATAACTAATAGCCTACCAAGTGGTGGTAGGAATTCAAAAGTAATATCACCAAGGTTGGCCTAGGCTAGATAGGGTAGCATGTCAAGGTGACCAGGTGCCATTTTCCGGTAAAAATGAAAGAGGTTTTCTAAACAACCAATGCTCCCTAAACCCATCCTAAGACGAGGCAAGTGACCATACATGTAGACTCAATAACTAGCTGGCAATTACAGTCGCTCCCCTAGACTTTTTCACTTTATAATGGTTCTTGTGGAAGGGTTACCAGTTAACCTTATACAAACATGTTTAGATAGAGACACCATATTATCCTATGATATATGACGAGGTCGTGCCTTCACTCAAGATACTTGTCATTCACTATCAAGGAAAACTAAGTTGACTCAGTCTAACGAACATAAAAGAAGGTTCATCCCAGAACTCAGTTACATTATCCAGTAGATCTACGACGCTAGAAAAGGTGAGCAACTTCTAGGCCCTGAGGTATGTGACATGCAAGAGAATTGCTCAAATTTTTTTGAGGCCTACCCAGTAGCTCAAAAAGCGGTAGAACATAGACCCAAACCTCCTAGAGCCAAAAAGCCCATGGTAACTTAGTAAGGTAAATATGCGAAAGTAAAATCTTATTGCATAACTCTTTAATATTGCATAGTTTAGAGGAGCTGACCAAATCTTATTTGTGTTAATATCTCAATCATCGAGAGTCTAAGTTAACACTATTAGAGGTATATAAGTTAGACACACAATATATTGATTCTAAGTGAGATAGGTGTTTAATTATAGGCCGAATATTTTTTTTGGTTCATTCATGTTACTCTTCTTTTTCAGAACGTCCTTAAGTTTACACAGCTAGTGACGAGATCGTACCAGAGTTGATGGGCTATGAGCCCATGAAGCTCAGAATTACCGATCATATATTTAAAATATATGAAAGCCCATATTGTAAGCTTTTGTCGTATTTTTATTGAGATATATGAGTTCTGAATTGATCTTTATGCTTTAATAACGGTCGATAGTTGATGCTTAAAAAATCGAATCGTTATATCTCGACCATACACTAACACCTAATACCTAAATTACAAATCAAAATGGCAAAGGGTTTAAAGGGCCCATTCAAAATCTAAATCCCAACTATACTTTTGTTATAAAAGAACATTGAAGGATCACGTGATGTCTAGTTCCATGGGACATTTGACCTAATGGATTGCCCTTAGTTTAGGGTAGCATGTCCTTGAGAAACTTGCTGAAATCCTTTAGGACTTTTAGTTAATAAAATCACTTGAAATAACTTTGCTTGCCAACTTAAAAGTAGACCATATAAATATGCTCTTTCTACCTTCATAACCTCAAACCTTATGGTTTTATGGGAAACTATTTGAAATAATTTTATAATTATTTGAATAAAATTAAATAAGGGGTGTTCATATGACTCGATAATCCGATTAATCAAGGCTACTCAACCCAAAGATAAAAGTTAGGCTGAGTTAGATTTTTTCAGTTTGGGTTGGATTGAGTTTTTGAAAAATTGATAATTTGAGTCCGTTTGGGTTAACATATTTTTGTTATGTCAACCAGATCAACTCGAAAATAGGGTTATAATCCAACCCAACCCAACTCTACCCTACTTTTAAGATTATTATGAATATTAAGAATATTTGACGTTTGTAATAAACGTTAGTAATGGATTGTGACTTACGAATGTAGCCCGAAAATAGAGGGTTGGGTAGTTGTGAAATCCTAGTTGGGGAGAAGAACGAAACATTGTTTGTAAGGGCGTGAAAATCTCTCCCTATCAAACATGTTTTAAAAATCTTGAGAGAAAACCTGAAAGAGAAAACCCAAATAGAAAAAAACCAGTTAATAGTGGGGTTGGACTGTTACAGTAGTGAACTCTATTCGGGTTGCTCAGGTAAAAAAGATTTCTCCAACCTAACTCAGCTCGGACTGTTACAGTAGTGAACTCTATGCGGGTTGCTCAGGTAAAAAAGATTTCTTCAATCTAACTCAGTTCGGACTATTACAGTAGTGAACCCTATTCGAGTTGTTCAGGTAAAAAAGATTTCTCTAACTTAACTCAGCTCAGCTCGTGTATACCGAATATTCAAATTTTGGTGGGGGAAATTTATGAGAGTGAAAAAACAGGTTTGCAAGACTTTTTTGTTTGAAAAATAAAAATGGATGTGGGTAATAAGGGTTAGGTCAACTGTTTTTCCAACCGAAGTTAATTGGGTTGGAGGACATAGTTGTAGGGTAGTTGGTAACCATAAAGGTCTCCTTTCTTTTATTACTAGCCGTTGGATTATTTTCGATTCAAACATATTTTTAATTACTAAAATTTCATTAATTTATTTTCGATTTTCTGACATACTTTAAATACTTAGATATTAATAATTTAATCTAATAAATGAATAAATTCCAACATTTTTTAGACTTTAATACTTTATTAATGACACAAATTTTAATTTAGGTAAGTGGTTGCTTCTAGTTTCTTATTTTATAAAATAATTTCAAAATTATTTTATTCGATAATTATTCTCGATCTTTTTATATTTTCAAGAATGAGTTTTCTCATAATGTCATGTTTTAAAATATATTAAAACGGAAGTATTTAAAAATATTAAAATACTGGAGTCATCTAATGACATGTTTTATCAACCTGCTCGTCACTCTCACGCTACGACCTTACCCTTACTTAAAAATTATTTTTAAATGGGTACGAGTATTAGAAATATTCAACAAGACACTCCCTTATCGAGAATAGACATGAATACATTTATAGTAACAACGAGCGTTTTATTTTTTAAAAAGGATCAGTTGCTTATGACGTGTCTTTTATCAAGATTGTCTAGCTCAACTTTAACTTGCACATACATACACCACTTGAGCCCATACAATGGTGACTAGTTTTTAAAAAAATCTTCGAACTATCCATAATGACATAAAATCCTCGCGAAAAAAACAAAGAAAAGAATAACCCCAGTGTTACTCTTTCTCATACGGTAGTTCTAGTCAGTAGCGAGGTGAGACGTGCAACGATTCGACAACAAAAAATGACAGTAAAGATGCTAAAAGAGAGAGAGAAAGAGAGAGCACTACGTCGATGACGAGTGGCAGTGGTGTGATTACTATGTCTAAGCGAGAAATATGCACGATGAAATGACATTTGATGCTTAAAAGGAAAGCAAATTAGAATGGTGGCGTGACATCGACTGCAGGGATTACTAGGGTTAGTCGAGAAAACGAGTCAAGTTACATTGCAACGGGGACGTTTGGTGCTAGAAATTCTACGAGGAGATTCAAACTCACTCGATTTTATAACCCTACATGATGCTGTTACTTATGACCAATCCATTAACAAGAAATCTCACTCCATCAAGCCTATTTAAAAGCTGTTAAGAGTAGTTGAATTATTTATTTTATTTTTTTTAAACCATTTGGAGGACTGATTTTTTAAAATATATATTGAAATTGAATAGTGAATTTGAATTAAATGTTTGAAAATAAATAAATAAATATTTTACAAACTTTTTTTAAAAATAAAATTTGAACAAACTATCTAATTAGCTGAGTTCATTATTAATCAAGGTTATTGAGGTTCAAAATTTTTACAATCCAAATTATTGAGTTAGATCATTGAAATGTTTTAACTCGATCTAATCCAAATCACGAACAGTTCTAATATATATATATATATTTTTAAAAAAAAGTTACAAATAGAGTTATGACATCCTACAATCCCACATTGGTCGGGGAGAAGAATGAAACATCATTCATAAGGGTGTGAAAACCTTTCTCTATCGAAAGGGAAAGCCCAAAAAAGGACAATATTTGCTAGCGTGTGCTTGGACCGTTACAAATGGTATTAGAGCCAGACATCGGGCGATGTGCCAGAATACCAGACATCAGGCGATGTGCCAGTAAGGAGGCTTTTCCTCGGAAGGGAGTAGACAAGAGCTGGTGTGTCATAAGGACACTAGGCCTCAAAGGGGGTAGATTGTGACATCCTTTATAAGGGTATGAAAACCTGAAAACCTTTCCGTAACAAACGACTTTTAGAAAGTCTTGAGGGGAAGCCCGGGGTAGATTGTGACATCCTTTATAAGGGTATGAAAACCTGAAAACCTTTCCGTAACAAACGACTTTTAGAAAGTCTTGAGGGGAAGCCCGGGGTAGATTGTGACATCCTTTATAAGGGTATGGTATGAAAACCTGAAAACCTTTCCGTAACAAACGACTTTTAGAAAGTCTTGAGGGAAGCCCGGGGTAGATTGTGACATCCTTTATAAGGGTATGAAAACCTGAAAACCTTTCCGTAACAAACGACTTTTAGAAAGTCTTGAGGGGAAGCCCGGGGTAGATTGTGACATCCTTTATAAGGGTATG